>NC_056747.1:1367163943-1367420767 GCF_019279795.1 Protopterus annectens
AAGACACAATGCAATCCTCCCCATTCCCCCAAAAAACCCCCTATCATCACCTCCCTTCTTAACCTAGCTTCCACTACTCTTTCCTATAACTTCATGCTGTGACTGATCAATTTAATCCCTCTGTAATTACTACAGCTCTGCACATCACCCTTATTCTTAAAAATCGGTACCAAAACACTTTTTTCTCCATTCCTCAGACATCCTCTCACTTTCCAAGATTTCATTAAACAATCTAGTTAAAAACTCCACTGCCGTTTCACCTAAAGACCTCCATACTTCCACAGGTATGTTATCTGGACCAACAGCCTTTCCATTCTTCATCCTCTTCATAGCTATCCTTACTTCCTCCTTGCTAATCCACTGCACTTCATGATTCACTTGTCTACACATTATTCAACCTTCTCTCCCTCTCATTCTCTTCATTCATCAGCCCCTTAAAGTTCTCCTTCCATCTGCTCAACACACTCTCCTCGCTTGTGGGTACATTTCCCTCATTATCCTTTATCACCCTTACCTGCTGCACATCTTTCCTAGCTCGGTCCCTCTGTCTAGCCAATCGGTACAGGTCCTTTTCTCCCTCCTTAGTGTCCAACCTTCCATACAACTCTTTATACTCCTTATCCTTGGCCTTTGCCACCTCTCTCTTTGCCTTGCACCTCATCTCCTTATACTCTTGTCTATTTTCTTTATCTCTCTGACAATCCCACTTCTTCTTCGCCAACCTCTTTCTCTGTATACTCTCCTGTACTTCCTCATTCCACAACCAGGTCTCCTTGTCCTCCTTCCAGATGTCACACCAAGCAACTTTCTAGCCATCTCCCTTACTAGCTCTGCTGTAGCCACCCAGCTATTCGGTAACTCTTCACTGCCACCCAGTGCCTGTCTTAACTCTTCCCTGAACTCCACCTCACAATTACCCTTTTTCAATTTCCACCATCTGATCCTTGGTGCTGCCCTCACACTCACCCTCCTCTTCTTGATCACCAATGTCATACTACAAACCTCCATCCTATGCTGCCTAAATACACTTTCCCCTTCCACCACTTTACAGTCTCCAATCTCCTTCAGACTGGCCCTCTTACATAAGATATAATCCACCTGTGTGCATCTTCCTCCACTCTTGTGTGTCACGCTATGCTCCTCGCTCTTGTTGAAATACGTATTCACCACAGCCATGTCAATCCTTTTCACAAAATCCACTACCATCTGACCTTCTGCATTCCTTTACTTCACACCGTACCTACCCATCACTTACTCATCCCCTCTGTTCCCTTCAGCAACATGCCCATTGAAATCTGCTCCATTCACCAGTCTCACTTTGGGTACAGTCATCACCACTTAATCCAACTTATTCCAAAATTTTTCTTTCTCATCCTTCACACACCCAACTTGTGGAGCATATGCGCTAACATTACTCTGTCCGACACTCTCATCACCTCCAAAACACTCTTAACATGTTATTTCAGGATAACCCCTACGCCATTTCTCCTTCCATCCACACCATGATAAAACAATTTGAACCCGCCTCCGATACACCTAGCCTTGCTCCCCTTCCATCTTGTCTCTTGCGCACACAATATACCAACCTTCCTTCAATCCATCATATCAGCTAGCTCCCTCCCTATACCAGTCATACTGCCAACATTCAAAGTTCTGACCCTCATTATCACAGTCCTAGCCTTTACCTGCCTTCGGGCTTGCCTTTCCCCTCTTCTCCTCCTTCGGCCAACAGTAGCCCAATTTCCACCAGCACCCTGTTGGCGGTCGTCGTTAACC
This sequence comes from Protopterus annectens, assembly GCF_019279795.1. NCBI lineage: Eukaryota > Metazoa > Chordata > Ceratodontiformes > Protopteridae > Protopterus > Protopterus annectens. The sequence continues at coordinate 1,367,165,720 of NC_056747.1, forward strand.
CGGGCCTCGACCGATCCGGTATGTATATCTGTACTGTTGTCCGCATGTATGATTTGGCAAAATTTTACACCGGATGCCCTTCTTGATGCAACCCTCCCCATTTATCCGGGCTTAGGACCGGCACAAAGAAATGCACTGTGGATGGAAATCATACCAGAAGTAAACAAAAAGGCAGCAACCGAATATATCCAAAACAAAAGAGCAAGGCCAGAAGAAAGGGAAAGAACTGAAAAGCTCACAGTTATAATGGCAAGTGTAGAGAATTCCTGGAATTGACCACACATTTGTCTGTTCCCCTTTAATGGGGAAGGTCCAACTGGTCAGAGTCCAATTTCAGCAGAGGTCCTGTGAGAAAAGCTCCATCACAGTGCATGTATATTAACAAGGGAATTTCATACAGCTATCAAAAAAGCTGCATTTCTCTGAGAAAAAATAAAAACATAGTTTTAACAACTGTCCAGCAATTCATAGAATGCTTAGATTTGTACTTCATATTTTTGATCTTTTTTCATAAAATGTGTGGTTTTCTGGTAAATCATTGAGGATTGAAGTCACTAAATAATAACAGATATGCATTTCAGACTTTGTATTTTTCAGTAAATGCATATTATTGCCAAACCTGTTCTAGCAACTTTTTAAGATTATAAGAACAATATTTAAAATCTGTCCCTGATTTTTGGCCTTTGATCCCCCCCATGTTTTCTTTGTCTGGAGTGTTTTTGCACAAAGGGGTTGCGAGGTATGTAACTGCATGTTGATTGAGTTGATGCATGTACGGTTAAGAAGAGGTGAATTTAAACTGAAATGTGAAGGGTTAATGATGGCAGCTTAAGACAGAAGAATGTGTGTAGGTATGTGTGTGTATGTGTGTATATATATACATATATATAATATATTTGTGTGTTTATATATATATATATGTATATATATATATATATATATATATATATATATAATGTGTGAGTGCATGTGTATATATATATATATATATATATATATATATAATGTGTGTGTGCATGTGTATATATATGTAATATATGGGTCCCCTTCACATGGTCGACAGTTCATTTGATCGACATTTATTTGGTCGACGGGCAGTTTTGCCCCCCTCCCCAATGTTGTGCGACCCTGGAGTTGATATATATAGTTAGGGGGGGGGCACAGCCCCCCACATAAAACTGCTTGTCGATCAAATGAATTGTCGACCAAATAAAAGTCAGTCAAATGAACTGTCGACCATGTGAAGTAGACCCATAATATATATATATGTGTGTGTGTGTGTATATATATATATATATATATATATATATATATATGTGTGTGTGTGTGTGTGTGTGTATATATATATATATAAAGAGAGAGAGAGATAGGCTTACAAAGTCTGTAGAAATTGGGAGGTGCAAACAAGTGTAGGTTTTGTACATCTGAGTTTGTAACATTTGCACATTTTGTTGCTGGTTGTGATGCTGTCATAGCCAAGGCATGGACTTGATGTAAAAAATGCATAATAGTATCCTTTAGAAAGACAGCCACACCTGGAAATTGCCACATTGATAATACACCCCTAAAAGTAGACACCATGATTAGGGATCTAGGTATACATGGTGGCAATAACCTGACCTTTAACTACCACATCTGTTGTGGTAAGAAAATCATTTTATATGTAAGGGAATGAAATCCAGGTCCAAGGAGAACATTGTTCCTCTATTCCTGGCTGTCATCAAATCATTCGAGTGCAACATCCCTTTTAGCATGTACCTGATCAGGCACTTGCAGCAGCTTGAGAGACCACAGAGATTCCTCACAGAAAGAATACAGAGAGTAAACATGTCCTATGAGGACCATGTCAGAGTCATCCTCTTGCAGTCTGTCTCCTACAGCCTGCTGTGAGGTGGTGAATTCCTAACCTACAGAGTATCCTCTGATCCCACACTGATGGATTTGTTGCAAGTCCACAAAACAAATAGCATTAGAAATACAAGTTCTAAGGACCTAAACCTAGTTTGCGATACAAACAGAACAAGCATGTATCTCCAAAGATTATCCCTTCTCTGAAGCCGGTTTCCTATTCATGTGAAGCAAAGCTCATCCTTGACCCTATTACATGTAACTAGGACAATTGCAAATTTACCCCTGGTTTGGCACCTATGTCCCTAACAGAGGGCAACCTCTGAACACTTGATATGTGCAAGTCTATACTGTAACCTTAGAATTCCTTAAGGTATTGACACATCAAGCAGTGTTATGTTAAATTTAGGATAAGGTTGAGTGGGCTTAAAATGTCTCTTTGGTTAAAAGTTGAGTAACCAGCATGTGAATCTGTAGTGAAAGGCAGAATAACTTAAGTGTTGCACAGGGGATTGTGCAAACATTACACCATACATGCAGGTGATATGCATTGTAATGAAGAACCACAAATAATTACTGAAAATGAAGTTCTGATCACATGGAATCAGCCAATGCCAGCAGTTAAAATGGAAGTAAGAAAAATGGAAGCTCTAGTCAGAGGACAACAGTAATATTAATCGTTGAAATAGCTGCACCTTGAGATTGTATTGTCCTGTGTCTTGAGAGGCATAAAGTCATAAAATACCAGGATGTGCAAGCAGAAACTAGAGCAGTGTGGACTAAACAGCCAGGTAGTCGTGACAGTAGTAGGAGAACTAGAGCAGTGTGGACTAAACACAAACAGGTAGTCGTGACAGTAGTAGGAGCACTAGAGCAGTGTGGACCTAAACACAAACAGGTAGTCGTGACAGTAGTAGGAGCACTAGAGCAGTGTGGACTAAACACAGCCAGGTAGTCGTGACAGTAGTAGGAGCACTAGAGCAGTGTGGACTAAACACAGCCAGGTAGTCGTGACAGTAGTAGGAGCACCAGAGCAGTGTGGACCTAAACACAGCCAGGTAGTCGTGACAGTAGTAGGAGCACTAGAGCAGTGTGGACTAAACACAGCCAGGTAGTCGTGACAGTAGTAGGAGCACTAGAGCAGCATGGACTAAACACAGCCAGGTAGTCATGACAGTAGTAGGAGCTGTAGGGCAGTTTGGACTAAACACAGCCAGGTAGTTGTGACAGTAGTAGGAGCACTAGAGCAGTGTGGACTAAACACAGCCAGGTAGTCGTGACAGTAGTAGGAGCAGCAAGGCTGACGTAAAGGGATTTACAGTCTTACTTCAATCTGCTACTGGTACATGTAACTGTAGCAACTGCAGGAGGAGGCAATTCTGGGTACCCTGTGGCTTCTGACGAGTACTCTTGGCAGTTGGAGACTGAAGCAATACTAAGTTCATAAGCTTTTAGTTGTACCCTAATTTAGTAGTAATAATCATTTCTGTTATGGTATTAGAAACTCAAAAAACATTTGAAGAAATTTAAGCACATTTCATAAAGTAGCAGAAAATATTCCAAAATCTAAGCCAGCTTGGGACTGGAGAAAGGAGACATTACCAATAGGTGTAACTCTAGTAGTTATACATAAAATAGGCAAGAGAGTCTTGCATTTAGCTGAAGAAAATAGCAAAAAATCCTAGGTATTGGCAGCAAATAATTTGGGAGTATAAGGTAATAGTGTTGGGTGATGCCAAGTAGAAGTTTAGGTTGCAGGTTATAGACTGCCTTCCATATCATGGCAAAGAGAGAAGGATAAGTGGGGAGGTTTAATTGAATGACCAGCTCTGATGGAGCTTTAACTTGTTCAGAACAAAAAACTACTATTACAATGGGACAGTTAGTTGGGAATATAAAATATTGCTTGATAACTGTAAAAGTCAGTCAGAGGAGCTTAAAACATTGGAAAAAGAGAATGGAAAGGCACTTTACAAAGGAACACGTGGAAAATGTTTAAAGGCTCACAAGTAAGTATTTAGCAGAGTCCAGAGGTTTATAATTCTTGCACAGAGGTGTTTGGTAGTTTTTATATCCCAAGTAGACTTCAGACGTTTCCTTGGGTTGATAGCAAGTGTTGGAGGTGAGGTGGGGGAGAGAAAGGTAATTGGGAACATATTTTAGGAATACGAGTTGTCAGATTTTAAAAATTCCAAACAGAGTCCTTTAACATAAATATTGGGGGAGCAAATGGTTGTAAATAAGAAAATTATTATTTTGGACAGGGATTTTATGATCTGAAGTGCGTAGACATATTAAGGTGCCAAGTTCAATGTTGTTGATAGCCGTTAAAGTCATTGCTTGAAAATGGAAATCGTAATATATTCCCAACATAAAGGAAATTGTGGATATTGTAAAGGAAAAAAGAACTGGAGGTGGTTGAGGTTGACAGGGATGATTCGTAAGGAAGTGCAGAAAATTAGCAACGTAATATTATGCTGGACTGAAAATGGTTTGTTTCCTGGTAATCAAATGTCAGTGAAGTCCAGCTAGGTAGTTTCTCACTTTCTTTGGAGCCCAGGGAGAAAAGCTTCAAAGTATTGCACACAAAAAAAAAAAAAAAAAAAAAAAACATTTTAAGAACAATTATTTCACAACCATCAAAAATAATTCAAAAGTATCTACAGTTTAAATAATTATACCAAATTAGACAATGTGGAAACATTGGATGTTATGTGATCCTATCTCGCCTACATTCTGTACTGATGGGGTTGGCTCCGACTCAGCACGCTATACTATAGAGCAAAGTCTCTTATTGGCTGAGCTATTCTATATCCCAGGATGCACCACCACCAATTCCCCAGATCTCGTTTGCCGCTTACAAGCAAAGACATGGTCTCGAACTTGGCTGAGCTAAGTGATTTCTTTCTAAGAATTTTCTGTCAGGAATTTTCTTAATTTAACCCAAAAGCTGTTTTAACAGCTATCGCTGTGTATGATTGACTTTTACTGATTATTTTTTTTGTGGTAAATTTGTCTTTCAGGGTAAGGTTTCTGTTTAAGTTAGAGGGGCCTTCCCCTCGCGCGTGAGTGAGCCTTCTTGTGTGAGTTTTGTGAGGTGGTCAAGTACCCGTTTTTAGTTAGAGGGTTCTTGGCCCTCCTGTTGTGTGATTTATTTGTTAGCTTTCTCTTGTTTATCTGAGAAGAGAAATTTTCGAAACCCATTGTACGGGGTTAGATACATTGCTATATATAATTTTTTTTCCTGTGACTACTAACTGTTGGCAATTATGTCTAAAGAGCACAGACCCTCAGGGTTTAAAAAATGTACACGATGCAATTACAAGATGTCCATAACGGACGATCACTCCCTATGCGTGTACTGTTTAGGCCCCAAACACCTGCAGGAGTCTTGTAGCGTGTGTCACGCTTTTTCCTCTCGAGTCCTCCAAGAGAGGAAAAACAAATTGATTTTAAAAGGGCTTATCAAACCTACTTTTGAAGAGGCCTTATCTTCCTCTTCTTCTCCCTCAAAGAAAAAGAAATCGTCGGCTCCGACCAGTCCGGAACCGACCACAAAGAAATCTCGGCAGGCTTCTCCATCGGCTCCACGGACTTCGGAGCCGAGGGCGGAACGGTCTGCCTCGATGCCTCCAGCCTCGACTCCTCTGGCTTCGGAGCCGATGGCTGGAGCTTCGAGAGGTGGGTCACCTTCATCGTCTCCACTGATTTCGGAGCCGATGAGAGTTACCCACTCAGACTCTTCCCCTTCGGCGCCGAAGACCTCTTCGGCACTGAGGGAAATTACGATGGAGTCTCCTTCGACACCAATTTTGATCGAGACAATTCGGAGCTGGTCCCCCAGTCCTTCGGAGCCGGTGGAGAAGTTTACTCAGACCCGTTCGATCTCCCCCCGGTCTTCCAAGATGTTGGATTCGGACATTGATAGGGTGCTCCAAAGGCTGTTTAAGTCTCCAGTCTTCCAAAAGTTAGTTTCGGCTCCAGCCCAGTCGGCATCGGAGCCGATGGTCCACCCTTTAGCCTTTGTTCCTCCTCCAACAGCCTCGGCACCGTTGGAGTCGGTGCTGGTGGAGCCGATGGATGTTTCCGGGTCGGCTCCGACCCTTACTCCTACCCCGGCCTTCAGGTCGGAGTTCGGTACACGGACCTCTTCGGTCGGCCCCGGGGGTGACGCTTCGGGACCGATGTTTTCGGTTCCGAGCCTCTCTCTGTGCGCGCTGCGGAGTGCCATCTGCTGTTATGGCTTTGGGGGTCGGACCTTCCCAGGATTCTGGGGGTCCGGCCTTTAGAGCCATGAGGAGTGCTTTGGCCAAATCTTCTTTGGCTACCTCCACCGTCCCCCCGGCACCTTCCCTAGGCACGGAGACTGGTTCCTTTGTAGTCCCCCTGTCTCAAGACAGCGGAGCCCTGGGGCCTGAGGTTGGGGGTCCCCCTATTCCTGGAGGTCCCTCTGAAGAGTCTTTGGAGGAACCCGCAAGAAAAAAACAGTGCAAGAGGTAGCACGTCGACTCCCCTGACGAGTCTCTCACCTCGGACACCGATCTTGATGATGCGGAAGGGTCCCCCAAGTCGTCCTCGGATGATGTCTCCTTTGCGGACATCCTGGAAGTCCTCAAACAACGAGGCGGCTGGCAGACCAAACCCCCTTCCTCTGACGAGTCTGTGTTCCTCAAGGCCTTCGGGGCTCAGCCCTCCGCCTCCTGGGTGTCTCCACCCTTCGATGAGCTCCTGGATTTGATCTCTCGAAGGGCGTGGGAACATCCAGATTCTGTGGAACCGGTGCCTGCTCGCCCTAACAAATTTTTGTCAGCGCCCCCGGAAAAGGAATTTCTCACCAAGGGTGTGGCTGTAGATGCTATGGTGGTGGCATCTGCTACCCAGCAAGACATGGCAGAGGCTTCAACGTCCGTCCATCCTTCTAATAAGGAGTCTAGGAGCATGGACCGGTACGGGAAGTGCACCCTTACTTGCAGCCTTTACCTTAAGGTCTCTGAATTACCTGACGCACTTCACTAGACTTCAAAGGGACCTGATCAAGGAACTCTCAGATACCCTCTCTGGTAACCTACCTGAGCAGTTGGCCCAGATGGTTAGCTCTCAGTTGGCTACTCTATCGTCGATATCGAACTCGTCAATGAGGCTCATTTCGTATGCCGCCGAGGGGGCAAGTAGAGCGGCGGGTACGGGTGTTGCTCTACGGAGACAAGCCTGGCTCCGCCTGTGTCATTTTGTGGAGGCCTTCAAGTCTTCCTTTGCCGACGCTCCCTTTGATGGGTCCTCTTTGTGTGGACCCAAGGTAAAGGACACCTTGACCTGCTGTGAACAAGAGGGTAAGACTTTGACTGCCGTAGGGGCACTGTTTTCCTCTCCCTTTCGGCCTTATCCCAAGGCTAAAAGTGTAGGGAAAATGTGGTTCCATAAATCTCAGAAGAATTACCCCTCACAGCACGACGATCCCCCTTCTAGATGCAGAGGAGGGGGAAATTTTTCAGGAAGACGCCGTCCCAGAGGCGGCCGCAACACTGGAGACCGCGAGTCCTTTCGTGGCTCTTCAACCTTTCAGCATCCCTGAAGGATTGCCCGACTGTGCAGCTCCGGAGCCAGTCGGGGGTCGTTTTTTGAGGCACCTAAAGGCCTGGGAGAGTATCACTCGGGACCGATGGGTGCTCCGAATCATCGCCGGAGGTTACGTCATCCCCTTTTCGCACCCCCCCCCCCGTCATCCAGGAAGATCCCGGACCCGCCACCCAGTCAACGGGATGTTGCAGCCATCGAAATTTCAAAGATGCTTCAAAAAGGAGTCGTCCAACCGGTCCCCGTAGACCAGACCGGATTAGGGACTTACTCAAAATTCTTTTTGGTGCCAAAAAAGACCGGGGACTTGAGGCCCATTCTGGATCTCAGCAACCTGAATTGATCAGTCAAGAAGTCCAAGTTCCGGATGGTCACCTTACAATCCATTCTCCCGCTACTGGAGAAAGGTGTTTGGATGTGCTCCATAGATCTCAAGGACGCCTATTATCACATTCTGGTAGATCAGGCGTCCAGGAGACATCTGCGCGTCATTTCCAGTTCTGTGCACTGCCCTTTGGTCTCACCACAGCCCCCAGGGTGTTCACCAAATATTTGGCGGTGGTGACTGCTCACCTGAGGAGTCTAGGATTCCAGGTGTTTCCGTATCTAGACGACTGGCTCCTAACTGCCACCTCCAGGCATCTACTATTACAGAACCTAGCAGCCACTATATCTCTAGGCACCTCCCTAGAAATCACCTTCAATTGGGCAAAGTCTGTGTTGCTGCCATCTCAGCACATATGGTTTATTGGAGTAGAGATGGACTCAAGGCAAATGCGGGTCTATCTTCCTACAGAGAGGATAGAAACATTACAATCTCAAGTCCGAGCGTTGCTCCTCAAACACCGAGCCCCAGCAAGGATGGTCCTACAACTGTTGGGTTCCATGTCGGCTACCATTCTCCTGGTCCCCTTAGCAAGATTACACGAGGATTCTCCAGTGGCTCCTGTTGGTCCAGTGGTCATATCAGGAACTTCCTCTCAGTCACCACATTATAATCACGGAGATGTGCAAACAGGACCTCCGTTGGTGGCTTATCTCCTCCAACCTGGATCAGGGGCGACCCTTCGTTCCTCCTCCTCCAGTGGCCACTTTGACTACGGACGCCTCCCAGACGGGGTGGGGGGGACATTACCTGGGCAGGTCAGTTCAAGGCAAGTGGCACCCCGACGAGAGTTCCCTACACATCAACATACTGGAAATGAGGGCGGTGCTTCTATCGCTTCAAGCACTACACAGCTACCTCCCCCAGGGTATGATTGCCGTTCAGTCCGACAACATGTCAGTAGTCTGGTACCTGAACAAGCAGGGAGGGACCAGGTCTTACCCTCTTTGCAGAGAGGCCATGAAAGTATGGAATTGGGCTGTTGCAACCAACCGTTTCTTGGTAGCAACACACATTCCGGGGAGATCTAATGTGATAGCCGACAGACTGAGCAGAACCATTCTCTCCCCACATGAGTGGTCTCTGAACGACAGAGTAGCATCTCAGATCTTCAGAAGATGGGGAACTCCTTGTTGCGACCTCTTTGCAACTCCCCTCAACACGAAATGTCTACAGTTCTTCTCTCTCACCCCGGTTCCGGGGGGGTTTCCCAAGGACACCCTAGTCCAAACTTGGCCCACCGGCTTACTGTACGCCTTTCCACCGGTTCCCCTTCTTCCCAGGGTGATCCAGAAAGCGATTCACGTGCAGTGCAAGATGATTTTAGTTGCCCCATACTTGCCTCGTCAATTCTGGCTGCCATTTCTTCGGAAATACGCACTGGACGGTCCATGGTTCCTGGACCAGGTTCCAGATCTCTTGATCCACCAGTCGGGACAGCTTCACCAGTCCCTTCACTCACTGAGGTTAACAGCTTGGCTCCTCCACTTCTGACTATAGTCAGGAACCAGGTTTTGGACTCAGAAGTTATACATATCTTGTCCTCAGCCCACAAGAATTCGACTAAGAAGATGTATAATAGTAAATGGAAGAGATTCACCATTTGGGCCCAACTCCGGGGATTAGATCCCATTACTGCCCCGGTGGCTGAAGTCTTGAAATTTTTAGCTTCCTTATTCAATCAAGGTTCTTCGGTCTCCACCATTAAGGTTCAATTAGCAGCTATTTCTAATTTTCATGAAAGTATAGACCCACCTTTGATGAGCAATAAGTTGTGTAAAGCCTTCATGAAAGGTGCTGGGCTGCTACGTCCTCCAGTTTCTCATCCTGCTCCACCATGGGATCTTAATTTCGTATTGGGTGCTTTGACCTCTTCTGCCTTCGAACCGGCAGCAACTTCTGACTTGAAATTTCTTTCCTGGAAGACTGCCTTTTTGGTGGCAATTACATCAGCCAGAAGAGTTTCGGAACTTCAAGCCCTATGTGTCAAACCGCCGTACCTGGTTTTTCACAAGGATAGAGTATCCCTTAGGCCTAATCCATCTTTTGTTCCCAAAGTTTGTTCTAGTTTTTGTCTTCAACAGTCTTTGGAACTTCCAGTTTTCTTCCCCAACTACTCAGACAGAGCAGAATATATCTTCCACTCATTGGATGTTCACAGACAATTGCGTTTCTACTTAGGACGCACCAAACACGGAAAACAGGTCAGTTGTTTGTGTCCTTTTCAGACAGTAAATTGGGCAAAGCCGTCACGAAGGTCACTATTGCCAAGTGGATCAGAGACTGCATCTGTCATGTTTATTTTCTTTCTAATAGAGAGCTTACAACCACTGTGAAAGCTCATTCTACAAGGGCTATGGCTACTTCAACAGCCTTTCATTCCAAGCTTGCCATTAGTGACATTTGTGCTGCGGCTACCTGGTCCTCTCCTCACACCTTTATTTCTCATTACAAATTGGACATGGCATCTCGGGGGCAAGCTTCCTTCGGTTCCACAGTTCTCAGGAGTGTTTTCCAGTGAGCCACCCAGGAATCAGGTGCTAGGGACGCTGTCCCATCAGTACAGAATGTAGGCGAGATAGGATCTCACAACATCTTTTAGTTATGTACTTACCATAACTTTAGATGTTTGGGATCCATCTCGCCTACAATCCTAATAACCCACCCTCCTTCCCCCTGCCTTGGAGATCAGAAGAGACCGGATGGTTCAAGTTCGACCGTTTCATCTTGAAACATCTGGCAATGTTATATCAGCAGAACATGTGTGTGTGCATGTGTGCGGACAAACAAGATCTGGGGAATTGTTGGTGGTGCATCCTGGGATATAGAATAGCTTAGCCAATAAGAGACTTCGCTCTATAGTATAGCGTGCCGAGTACTCCGAACCCCATCAGTACAGAATGTAGGCGAGATGGATCCCAAACATCTAAAGTTATGGTAAGTACATAACTAAAAGTTAAGAATATATACTTCGATGACGATTTAATGTTTAGAGAAATTTTAGCCAGTTTAAAGAAATTAAAGCTAAGTTAATAAAGTGTAAATAGAAATTGCGATATGAAGTGAGAGAAATAAGTTGTTTAAGTATGAATACTGCATGACTGTAACAATGTAAACTGTTATTACAGATGTTCTTCCATATCACTGTTGCAGTATTCTACACAGAAGGGATCTCTCTCTGAATTTCTCCAAGACTTTTGGGTTTCTAATACCATGACGGGAATGGACCCATTCTTAAGTCAAAGTACGATTTAAAGTTCATGAAATTAGTTTTGTTTCAGTCTTTGATATTAGCCAAAAGTGCTCTTTACAGCACCTGCAATGTGTTCAGTAATGACTCCTGCAATGTGTATGGAGTTGCATGGATCGGTAAGATATCAAAGTTGTTTGTCTTTCGGCTTTTTCCCGGTAAGGGGTCGCCACAGCAGAACTCTGGTCCGCTAATGATTGGCAGTGGATTTTTTTATGAAACGCCGAGGTGCCAGCTCGACGCCCAACCTTTACACACGCATGTCTTTCAAACGCTACCTAACTGCGGGGGAGGACATGCAGCCTCCATACAGAAGGCACTCCCAAGCCGGGAATCGAATGGGAGAATCTCTTGCTGTGAGGTAACAACGCTACCGCCGTACCACCATGGCACCTGGTAACAATGCTGCCACCGTACACTTTTTTTTTTTATTATTACAAGACCTGTTGCTCCTACTACTATTGGAACTGTCTGGGTATCTTTCTTCCACAATTGTCTCCTTTCCGCCTGCAAATCCTGGTATTTTATGACGTACATCTCACTGTATGCAAGACACCATAGTCACTGGGTGTAGCGATTTTCAATGATCAGTGCTTTCTCTACTTTTCATGGACCACAATATCTTGTTTTCTCGCATCTGTCTTTTGAACTGTTGGGAATGGGTGATCCCATGTGATGTAGACTTCATAATTTTCTGTGATGCTTTGTGGCTCATTTCAGTGGTTTTCAAGTTTTATTTATTTTTATTTATTTTATTTTTATTTTACATTTGTTGACCGGGATGGTCCGACTGGATGCATGTCCATTTTCAGCAGAGGCCTGGGGAGAAAAGCTCCACAGTGAAAAGAGTACACATTCATTTATATACAGGTAAATACACAATCATATGAATAATACTTCGGTCTGGTTTAAATACATTTGCCAACAGCATAATTTGATCACAATTTCAAAATACAGTGTTATTGCTATATCTTGCTACACTATCCTGACCCTTGTAGAGTATAGTCAGACAATGAGGAACTTAACTACTATAGTACAAGCAGAGATAGAATTTGGTGAACAGTTTATTTACAATTATTAAGACTAAGACAAACAAGAATCACACCTAGTAGTACAGGTGGAGTAGGTAAATGTTAGGTGTTTTAGAGGACTAGTCTGGATTAATGAATAGCTGGATTAATACATGGGCATAGCCAATGTGTCTTAAAAAATTGTTTAAGATTATTTTTAAATTGACAAAGGGAGGAAGTAAGTCTAAGGTTATTAGGGAGGGAATTCCAAACCTTTCCTATAGAATTGGCAAAAAGAGCTTCGCCACCAAAATTATTAGATTTGGTGGTTTGGACCAGGAATCTATTTGAGGAGCGAAGACAGCTAAGATTGGAGTAGGGAATCAGAAGATTATTCAGGGAAGGGTTTTTTTCAGGTTGTTTGATTATTTTGAACGCTTCAATGAGTTGGTTTAGTTTGAGAAGATTAGGAAGTTCTAGCCAGTCAAGTTTCTTTAGGTTAAGGCAGTGATGAGTTCTATAAGGTGCTCCTATTACGAATCTGGCAATGTGATTATAGGCTGCAGAGAGTTTATTAATCTCACTTTTGTTGAGGAAGGTAAGCACAGGAGAGGCGTACAATAACGTGGAGAGTAGATGCGTACGTGCGATAGTTAGTTTGGCATTAGGGGTTAGAAAGTTTTTAATTCTATACAAGGATCCGGGTTTCTTATTTACTGTCTTTATGGTTTGACTAATATGCATATCAAATCTAAGCCTATTATCAATAGTGACTCCTAATAGTTTAGTGTTGGTATCAGGCTCAATAATGGTTCCATTAATAGATTGAACGAAGAAGGTACTATAATTAGATTGTGGAGAGAGTTGCACTGGTGGATTAACTGAGGTGGGAAAAAATACTAGTAACTTAGTTTTTTTTGGATTTAGGATGAGTTTCCGTTCTGAGAGCCATTTTTCTACTGTAGCAAAGCAGTGTTGGGTTACTACTTGTAGATCGGGGAGAGAGACATCAGAGCAGATCAGGGTGGAGTCATCTGCGTATTGGATACAGGTGGCTTTAGAGATAACTGATTGAAGATCATTTATGAATACGGAAAAGAGAAGGGGACCGAGTATGGAGCCCTGGGGAAACTCCTATGGTATTAGGTAGCAGGTGAGAGAGCTTATTTTGCCATTGAACTGCTTGTTGCCTTCCAGAGAGGTAAGCGTTGAACCAGCTAAGAGCTGCCTTATCAAGGTGTAAGGTTTCCAGGGTGTGTAGTAGTAGCTGGTGATTGACCATGTTGAAGGCTTTTGACAAGTCAAGAAAGAGGGCTGAAGATATTTTTTTGTTATTACGATTCTTATTGACAGAGTCAGTAAAAGAAAGGAGGGCGGTGGTCGTACTATGGTGAGGTCTAAAACCATGTTGAGATTTGGACAATAGATTGTTTAGGGTGAGATAGTGAAGGAATTGTTTATGAACACATATTTCCATAATTTTGGCTATTGGAGACAATATTGCTGTAGGTCTATAGTTCGTGGCTCAGTGGAGGAGCCACCTTTATGAAGTGGAATAACATGGGCTATCTTCCAAATGGAGGGGATAGTGGCTTCTGTGATAGTTCGGTTGATTAGAATTGAGATAGGATAGGCTATGGCATCGGCTGCTATTTGCAGGTATTCAGCTGGGAGTCGATCGGCCGAAAGGGTGGTTGGTTTAAGTTTCTTCAATAAGGTTCTAATGTAGGAAGTGGATATAGGCTGAAGGGTAAAGAAGGGGAGTGAGTCATTAGTAACATTAATAAGGGGGGAGGAAGAAAGAGTTAGTTGATTGGCTAGTGACTGAACGGTCTCTGTAAAAAAGGAGTTAAAAGTGTTGGCTACTACTTCAGGGTTTTTACCAATAAGTGTCTCGGGGGTAGGGGTAGACGCTTTCCCTGAGTGGAGGAGATTATTTAAGCCTACCCAGAACTTCTTTGGGTTATTCTGGTGTTTATCTTGGAGGTGACAGAAATAGTTCTTTTTATCCAGGGTAATGTCTTTTTTCGTCAGATTTCTAAGCTGCTGGAATTTGATGCGATCTTGAGGTGCCTTAGTAGATCGCCATTTGTCCCAGGCCTTATCTCTAAGTTTGATTTTGGATTTGGTTTCTCTAGTTAGCCAGGGTGCTATCCGCATCTTGGTTCTGATAAGTCTGTTAGCTGCATGAGAGTCCAGAATGTTGAGGAATGTGTCAGTAAAGAAAGTCACACACTCATCAAGAGGCAGAGTTTTTAGCTTGGACCAGTTAAAGGATTTGCGTTCTGTTAGGAATTGTTGGAACAAATTTCTTCTTATTTCTAACAAGACTATATATGGGAAGGTTTATGGTGGTAAATTTGTGTCTTATTATGAATGTAACGTGGTGATCACTAAGATCATTCGGAAGGGTCCCGGTAGTATAATTATGTGCGTCATTATTAGTAAGAATCCAGTCAATAATACTCTCTTTTTGGTGAGCATTTCCAGCATTTCCAGTACTTCAGTATTGTAATGTTTGCACAATCCCCAGTGCAACAGTTTTGCCACATTATTATACCTTTCAATATACAGTCTTTCTGCCATTAGTATGTTACAACCAGCAACAAGGTGTGCGACTGTTTTCCAGTTCTGTTTTACAAACCCTACATTTGTCTTTCTCCCACATGTTCCATGGACTTTGTAAACTAACCTGTACATAGGCCACTCTCTTGGACCACCAATATTAACCTTTCATCTTTTAGTTTGAATTCGCCTCTCTATAACCATTCCTGCATTCTATCCTGATCAACATGAGGTTCTTACAGAAGTTTTCTATACTTGCAACTATATTTATGCATTTTCCACCTTTCTTGCCTTCCCATCTGATCCTTCAGCTTATATTCTTTATTTTGTTTTTTGGCACATTCAGTTGCTGCCTGATTTTTGTCTACTTCTGCTTTGATTTCCATTCCCGCTTGATGCCGATATGCTTCTGCTAGACTGAGAAGGGAAGTCATCTTAGATTTCTCCTCATGTTTCAAGACTTTCACTATGTTTGGGTCTTGTGAGGTCAGCAGACATGTATGCAGTCCTAAGATTGCAGATCTATGTGTAATCAGTTTCAAGGAGGCCCATACCTCCTTTGGAGTGGGGAGTATATAATCTTGGTATGCAGTGATTTTTATAAATCATTTGATAAGCATGAAGCATCCTTCTTGTTTTGTCTAATCTAGCCAACACCTTTTAGGGCCAGTCACTCCAAAACTGTAAGGACAGGAAGAGCAAGCTGGTTTATAGCTTGAATTTTGTTCCTAGATGTCCGCTCTGTTTTCAGGAATAAAGAAAATATTCCTTACTAAGTTTTATTTGCATTTGTTGAAATATGTATAAGCTCTTTTATAACGCATTCTTGTCCCAAACTCATGTTTTCTTGGTGCTGCAGCTTTCTTGCTTTAGAGGTTGCTTTTGCACATTTATCAAGACCAAATGACATTCTTATATCATCTGAAAAAGTTTTGACTACTTGCAATTGTGCTTTCAGTTCCTCATCTGATGAGCTAATGGTGAGAAGTCTGTACACTTTGTTGCTTTTTTGGTAGCCTATTAATTTGTTAAGCAGACACTTAATGGGGTTAAGGCCAAGACAGAAGAGCAATGGTGACAGAATAACCCTGGAATATCGCCCTTTGGATTTTTGTCCCTGGAATAATAATTTGTCCTTTATCATGGCTTAACTGCAAAGTGGTCTGCCACAGTTTTCATGGTTGCTGTAATGTAATCAATCAGTGTAGTGTGTATCTTATACATTTTTAAGTGCACTCTTTCCCATGAATATGGGATACTATCAAATGTTTTTTTGTAGTCTATCCTTGCAATACTTAGATTCTTCCCCTTTCTCAGTTGTCCATTATGACTATTTAGCATCAAATGATCCTTTATTCCATATGACTTATTACCTTTTTGTTTTATTGCCATGATAGAATTTTCTTCTAAATGACTATAAACTGTCAACATCAATTCCAGTGTATAGTTTATACATCATCGGAAGGCAAGTTATTGGTCTGTAAGTTTTAGGATAGGTTGCAGGTTTGCTCTTAAGTAGGAGCATTGTTCTTTCTGTTAGCCAGGTTGGTCTCTGTTCGGGGTGCGCATATAAATAGTTCTTACTTATGGCTAAATCTTCATGTAAAGATGTTAATACTTTTAGCCAGAAGTTAGGTACTGCATCTGGGCCTGGTATTTTCCAATTAGGAGATATTGTTAACTTTATTTCAATCTCTCTGGCTGTTATTTCATCCTATTTCATATCCTGTACCTTTAAACTTATTTCTTTTACTTCTATCCATTTAGCATTTTATGTTCCACAAGTTCTTCAGGTATTTCTCCAAAATGTATCTATTTCTTTTTTTGGTGGTGTTTCATTTCCTTTTGTCTTGTTTTCCAATTATCTGTAAAACTTTTTTGGGTCATCAATAAGTTGCTCATTTTGTACTTTTACTTTGTATTTCTCTGTGTAACTTCTACGTTTTTCTGCCTGTGCTGATATTTTTAGTTTATTATTCACAGTAGTACACAATAACTCCTGATTTACTCTGATGCTCTGCATTGCTTTTATCACATCTGAGTATTTTTCTTGATCTGTTTCCTCTTCTAACGGTGACGCTTTGTCTTAACTGCTTTATATTTTTCTCTGTTTGATCTGTGATGGCATTTGATTTCTCCCCTTCCTTTACCTTACTACCATGCGTTTTTTGTGCAAGACGTTATCAGTTATTAATTTAGCTGCACAGTAATATATCCTATTTTATTTCTGTTATATTGCATTAATTGTTATGGACAGTCCTAATTACGGTGTTCATTTGTGTAATCAAATGTTTTAACTTTTTCAGTTTTAGTGACTTTCTGTAATCTATTTCGTTCATTGATCTTAATATGTCTGTCCATCTCTATTAAATCAAGCAACTCTTCTCTTAGATCATTTTCTTCTACACTGAGGGCATATTCTTTTCCCCCATTTCGGTGGGCATTCTGTAGATAGATCAACAGCATCTTCCTTTACCACATTTTCTTCGGTTTCATCCTGTGTCATCCATTGCTCTTTCAAATGAGAACTGATTGGCCTGTCACCCCACAATGTTGGCTGCGTCAGAGTTGCAGAAGGAGAGCTAGCAAGTACGGCTGCGTCAGAGTTGCCACAGTTTCCTGTTCCTCCCCTTGCTGTTCAACTCTAACTGAAAGTTTGTATCGTTTCCTATGGCAGGTCCTAAAGTGTCTTCATCTGGAAGCTGATAAGATGCTTCCTACTCCACTGGTAATGCCTTAATTTAGGGATCCATTACTTTTGTGGTGTGTTTCATGAGTGAGATTTTCTACACTCAAGCCTTCGTTTGCAAGTAATCAATAACCTCATTTTCAATTTCTTTAACTTCTCCATTTCTAATCTTCTTTTCTACTTTTCCTCTGTTTTCTTATTTTTGTATTGTAAAATTTTCCGTGTATGGATGCCTTTGCCTATATTTCTTTTTAAATATCTTTGGTGCTGCTCTTTGTATTGATTAGTTTTACTTTCTCCTTTGCATTGATATTACACCGTAATAAATCTTTCTTTCCCATGTTCCTGTTTCTTCTTATCTCCTGTTTCTCTTTATTTTGGGGTCCCATTATTCCATCATGCTGTGATAGTAACCTGTGTTAGACTTTCCACAATAAATCCTTCGCTTCACAAGTATTTCAGAGCATCCTCGTTTGTTTTTTTTTTTTTTTTTTTTTACTTCTACTTTACTAATTTTCTGTTTTAAGTTCTTTCTTTGTGATCCTGTCATTTTTCCACTTACCCAATGAGGCAGGGGAGCAAGCCCAACTGGGGCTCTTGCTTCTGGCTCCAAACGCCCAGGTGCGACCCTGTTCAGAGACACTGTCAGGTGGGGAATTCGCACATCACCTTTATGCCCTATGTTCTACATGGGGAGCATACGTGTGACATACAGTGCCTCTAAGATATAAAGGCTATGTTATACTGGCTGGATGTTGGTCTATCCTTGGCAGGAGAACCCTTCTGTGAAGAATGCAACAGTGAAGAGGACCTCTACTGTTACGGTAACCTTACTCAGCTGTACTTTTGTTTTCCTTTCTGTTAATGTTTATAAACCCATGTTACATTTAGTAAAAATTATGTTTACAAAATAAATCCTACTTGATCTCTTTCAGAAACTAGTTTCCCAGAAATGTGTTTGCACACCACCCTGAGCAGATGCTTCCTTCATCAGGGTATAGTGGCCCATCTGATTCAGTACTTCCAAGCATTCTGCAACAGATAGAAATCACTGCCAGGTAGTTTCTAAGGTTGCTAGACATCTTGGTGTCTTACATTATAATGGTTCTGCTAGCACTCTTGGCATATGAAAAATCTGAAGTGGTTTGTAAACAGATGGTCTCAGCAATACCTGTCACTTTCAGCCAAAATCCCTCTCCTCTGCAGCAAGGGGCACATGTCATCGTGGATTTAGCAATCTTCTCAGAGTCTGGGAATGCCCTTCAAGGCACCTCCACCTACAGTGACTGCCAACAGATATCCTCAGACTTGGCCTGGGGATATCATTAGGGAGCACTTCAGATCCAAGACACTTGAGTGGGCAAAGTAAAGAAAAAACATAAAATAAAGGACAGCTTTACCATCATCCAACAGCAGAAGATTCTAACTGTGAAGACAGATAATTGTGATGTGGTACATAATCCGGGAGCTCATTCCCACCTGCTTTCCAGGCCAGTCGGACAACCTGTATCCCCTTACAACAAAATGTGTTAGGCAGTCTGAGCAGATCCCAAGCAGACACCCATGAATGGATACTGAACAAGGATGTCTTTCTGGATCTACACTGTACTTGGAATAGATCCCCCCCCCCCCCCCCACACACACACACACACACACACACACACACCCATATCTAAGCAAAAAAACTGGGAAAGTTCTATGGCAGGACATCAACTCTAGAAACATAAAAAAATAGGATACCTTCTTCCTGGATTGGATGGTCTGTTCCTTTACTCTTCCTTCAGTTCCTTTGATCCCTTGGACACTCATCAAAGTCAGAGGAAAGACCAGAATTAATTTTAATAGCCCACTCTTTTGACCAAGATAAGTTTCCTTCTTTTAAACAGCTTGGCAAGAGGAAAGTGCCAAGTGGTTCCATGGCATGCAGTCCTCTGGACTAAAAACAGGCATTCCTTTAAATACACAAATCTTGACACATTTAAGATTGAGAGCTTGTATGCTCTTACCTTGATCCCAGGTAGACAGAAGAATTCCGAGGATGTGCTGAGTGTTATGGGTTTAGATTACACCTCTAAAAGTGTATTCTTCTGCTTTTTCAGCCAGTCTACATATAGAGAAGCCCCACCCACCCTCCTTACTGCAAACAATTCCTCAAGTGGGTTCTTCACTTTTCAGCAAGGAAGAGAACTGCACCACCATAGGGTCTGAGCTGTGTGTTGGAAACACTGACCCTAGTTACTTTTGAGCCAGCTGCTTCATCCTTCCTTCAACACCTGCTTTGGAAGATGCTGATTTTTGTAGGTATTACCTTGGCCAGGATGTCTAAAGTTCAGGTCCTAATTTGTAAAGACCCTTTGGTCTTTCACCAGGACAAAATATCCCTTTGCACCAGTCCAGTTTTTCTGCTTAAGGTGCTGTCTGAATTTATTATGAATCAGGCTATTTACCTCCCAGTTTTCCTCCTAAAACCACAAAATTCATAAGAGCATGCATTATTTTGATGTACTTAAGACAGCTGAGTCTTAGTTTACTTAGATCTAAGGAATTCCAAAAGTCTGATCAGAAAAAGGGAAAGCAGAAAGACCTGCTAACAAGCAGAGTACCTCCACATCCTTGGCACATTACATTATTTTAATTGTTTTCTTTGCTCATACTATGGCAAACCTGTCCCATGTCAGATTTGGGCCAACTCAACCAGAGAGACTTCTGCCTACACAGCCTTCCTTAGGGGGGTGTTATTTTCTAGATGATCTCGAAATGGATACCCTGTCATTTTGTCCATACATGTTTGCAAACACTGCAACTTAAAGATGTCTTCTTGGGGGACACATTGTGCTTTGGAAATCTTCTTAAATGTGAGGATTGTAACGGTGAATATTATGATGAGCATTTGACATTTGATAGGAAGTGTAGATCTTTGAGAAGATTCACTGCTGCCCTCATTCATTCCCCTTTTCTTTCTGTTGACCTGTTTTTATTGATGTACGTGTTGGGGTAGCTCCTTGGTCTCATTACATACTTCCCTTCTCACCTTTCTTGACACCCATCCCCTTGACCCCCCCCCCCCGTCTACCTACCCCCTGAAGAAGAGGGATTTGTATCTGCTGTGGTTGACCTGGAGAAGTTGGGGATGTACCAGCTGGTGGTCCACTGAGGCTCTGGTGGCAAGATTTTTCCTCTAGTCTTTGTGGGGACAAGAAAAACCTGAAGGTGGCATCAACAGGTACAGCCTTTATGCCATTGATGCCTTTGGTGGGAGTGTGTCAGCCAAAGCCCAGGGGGGGAGGGTAAAACTGCGGAAGTATGGACTTATTGACTACGTTCAAGCAGGGTATCCCAAAAGTGGGGACTTTAGCAGTGAATGTATTTGAACATCTTCATTTATGGTACATTCTGATGTAACACTACTTTCATGGTATTTGTGATGTTCTTCGTGTTTCACTGTACCAGTCATCACACTTAGGATGTTCATAGTGTTTTACTGTTGCAGTCATTACACTTGGGTTATCCTGCTGGCAGGCTACCCGCAGTCGGCCTGAATTCCAAAGTCCTGGTCCGGCGTCGGTTGCTGTCGCCTCTTCCCTGACGTCAGTGCGCCAGGGGTATATAAGATGCTGCCGACGCCATTTTCTTCAGTCTTTCTTGCCGCGCGGTGCCCGAAGCAAAAGCAGTTCGCAAGTGCCGGTCGGCCGACTCCTGAGATTTTCCCCATTGGGGAAACTTTTTCTTGCTCCAGACCGATGTCAGTAAAAGTTAACAATTGTATTTCTTGTGGGAAGCAAATACCTCATAAGGATTTTCATTCTTACTGTATTCCTTGCCTAGGCCCTGACCATGACATTGCTAGTTGTCGGTTTTGTGCTAGATTTAACCAACGCACTATTAAGCGCTGGTTCGATTTTGCTTTACATTACTTTGGCCGAAGGTTTAACTATATTATGCCGTCGGAACAACTGATGACCGGAGTTCATAAAAAGCACAAGGAAAAAGAAAAGGACAGGCATTCAAGGTCCAAAACCGATGACGAAACCTCTTCTAGGCCGTTCGCAGGTTCTCAGTGAGGTGCTTTCGCAGCCCCTGACACCCACTACCTCAGAGCCACAGGCCGCCTCCGACTCCCACGTGGAGACAACTAGGCCTCTGGAAACTCAAGGTATTGGGCCTACGGAAACTATTCCCTTAGATGGGTCCGGAGCCACTGAGCAGGCATCGGCTTCTGAGGGTGTTTTCAGACCTACACAGCTTACTATCAAGACCACTTCAGCAGCCAAGGCAAAGTCTAAAACACCTTTAAAGACAAAGAAACAAGTACAGCATTCTCCTGGACAGTCATCCATGCCTAAGAAACAGATGCTTAAAATGGCCGAGGACCTAATTACTTTGATCAGGGGTTCGGTTCCCATCCCCCTCCTGATAAAATGCCTAGGCAAGGTATTAACTTTGATTCCTGTGACCAGGTTTCCATTTCATCTGGTTCCTTTTCAGAACAGGGATATTCTCTTCCTCCCTATGAGAACTCTGATGCTGAAAAATCTATCCCTTCAGTCTCTCCTCCTGAGGACTACTCTTTTGGGGAAACCCTGCACACCATGAGGGAGCATTACCACTGGGAGAGCCAAGATTATTCAGAATCCAAGAAAAGGCTCAGAGACTGTCTTTTATTGCCTCAACACAGACCTCTTGCTATTCCTCCTGTGCTAGACATTGTAGATGATGTATTTTCTGAGTCCAGTCTGTCTCCTGATTCTTTACCCCCTGCACCAGTTAAGCCAGATAGGTACTACAGGGTTCCAGATTCACAAATTTCTTTATCAAAACCCTGCTGCTGACCCAGAAACTATATCTCAGGGTCCCAAAGGGGTCAAGGCTTCCACTGCAAAAATTCCTGTTCCCTCCGATAAGGGATTCTAGAGCACTGGACACATGGGGGGGGGGGGGTTTACACCTCTGCTACTTTAGCTGTAAACTGCCAGTTTCACATGCTTAAATATCAGCAATACCTAATGTTTCTGCTAAAACAGAAAATGCTGACAAACTCTGAATGTCCCGAAAACAAGGAAATGCAGGATTTATTGCATGCAGCTGAACAAGTGGGAAAGCATACTTTGCAATGTGGTTTTGATTCACTAGAGGCTTCTTGCAGGGCCGCAGTTACAGGCTCTGCAATTCGAAGGCATGCTTGGTTAAAGGAACAGAGTCTGCCTGATCATGTTAAAGCAAAATTATTGGATGCTCCATTACAGCATGGTACTTTGTTTGGTGTTAAGGCAGAAGAGGTGTTAAAGAAAATGGAGGATAAAGCGAAATCAATGCAGACAGTAAAGGATTTCTTACAGGTTCAGCCACCCAGATTTAGCAGGAACTGGCCTTCTAAACATTTGTCCTTTCCAGTGTCAGACAGGCCACAAAGAGGCAGATACAGACACCCTAGAGGCAGATCTCAGCCCCAAGGCTCATACAGGCCTAAATAATGGGGTGCTTCAGCCTCCAAAGGCGGAGAAGACAAATCACAGCCATATAGGAAACAGTCCCAATGACTTCCCACTACCAATGCCAAGCACTTACCTTTTGGCAGCGCACCCTTAGGGGGAAAACTAGCACTTTTCTCAGAAAATTGGCACATGATCACCCAGGACAAATGGGTACTGAATATTGTTTCTCAGGGCTACAGGTTCCACTTTCACACACTCTCAAGGGCAAAAGGTATGCCAGACCTGCCACACAATCAATGGGCAGAGGCACAAAAGCAAATTTCATCTCTCATTGACATGAGGGCTATTCAAAGAGTACCACAGCAAGAGCAGGGGCAAGGATTTTACTCGAGACTTTTCTTGGTACCCAGACAGGACAAAGCCTGGAGACCAGTACTGGAGCTGTCTACTCTAAATACTTTTCTGGACGTTGCAAAATTCAAAATGTTGACACTGCAGCAACTTCTACCCATGTTGGGCAAGAAGGCTTGGCTCATAGCTTTGGACCTCAAAGAGGCATACCTGCATGTCCCAATCAGACAATCTTGCAGAAGATACCTCAGATTCATAGCTGGCTCAATGCACTACCAATTCTCTGCACTGCCCTTTGGCTTATCTACTGCGCCCAGGGTCTTCACAAAATGCCTGGCACCAGTAATTGCATTTTGCAGACAAAAAGGAATTCAAATATATCCCTACTTGGACGATTGCCTTATTCAAGCAGAGAGCAAGGACATTCTACTAAAGCATCTGGCGTTTGTAAAAAGATTACTAATTTGCCTAGGGTACATAGTAAAAAAGAAATCAAATCTAGTGCCCTCTCAAGAGATAATATTCCTGGGTGCAAGCTTAAATACAACTGCCCAGATGGCTTATCTCATGCCAGACAAAGGCAACTGACTCATTACTTCCAAATGATGGCAACAAAAACCCAGTTACCTGCAAGAAAAATTCTGCAGGCTTTGGGCTTCATGGCATCCTGCTAATTCCATATGCAAGACTGCATATGAGGAAGCTACAATGGTATCTAAAAAGTGTTTGGGCTCAACATGGCCATAGTCTGGAAACAATAATTACTCATTCCCTGCCTGCAACAAGAGTTTCGATGGTGAGCACTGGCCTGTCACCACAACAAGGGACAGCCATTCACTTTACCCACAGCCAGGCAGACACTAACAGATGCATCGGATTATGCCTGGGGGGCACACATGGCGGGAAAATGTATTCAGGGCACGTGGCCTGCAAGCCAAATGCATCTTCATGTCAATCAAAAAGAGATGCTAGCTGTACAGAATGCCCTGATAGCCTTCAAGGATCTACTCCATCCAGGGCAACTATTGCTAAAGATGGACAATACTACAGTCATGTGGTACATAAGCAAGGGGGCACACATTCCTACCCCCTCTGCAGGCAAGCCATGACTTTGTGGAACACAGCATTGACCTATCAAGTGCATCTGCAGGCACAATTCCTGGCAGGAAAGACAAATACTCTGGCAGACGAACTAAGCAGAAAACCTCATGGACCCTAGTGAGTGGAAACTAGATCCACAAGTCTTCAGCATGATAAGGAAATGGGGATGCCCAGATATTGATATATTTGCCTCCCCCCACAACTGCCAACTACAGAGATTCTGCACAAGGACTTATCACACACAAGCATGGAAGGTGGATGCTCTATCATTCAGCTGTAAAACCCTGACAGTTTATGCCTTTCCTCCACTGCCTCTCCTTCCCAAGGTACTCCTAAAGGTCAGAAAAAAGAAGCCAAAAATGATTCTGATTGCCCCAGACTGGCCACGCCAGCACTGGTACCCAATCCTAAAGAGCTTGTCTCAAGGGCCCAGCCTGTACTTTACCTCAAATTCCTCATCTTCTGACCCAACAAAACAGTCAGATCCTGCACAGCCAACTCAGAACCTTAAATCTGGCTGCATGGAGAATAATATAACCACTCAGAATACACCTCTCTCTAAAGTAGTTATGGATGTCATTTTGGAAGCCAGGAGGCCCAGCACCAGAAAATCTTATGCAGAAAAATGGAAGAGATTCTGTGCTTGGAATCAGGCACAATTAATTGAACCGCTTGTTCCAAATATTCTTCAGATTTTACAATACCTAACTGAGATGCTGGACAAAGGCCTATCCTTCTCGTCAATATCCATGCGTCTGCCATTTTAGCTCATTACAATAAGGAACCTCCTATTTTTTCACATCCACTGCTAAGGCAGTACCTCAGAGGGGCCAAAAACATAAGACCCCCAAGGAGGGCACCGATACCTACATGGGACCTCAATTTTGTCTTGGAAAAGCTCACACTGCCTCCTTTTGAGCCAGCCAATACAGCTACGATAAAATTCTTATCATGGAAAACAGCTCTGCTCCTAGCAGTAATCTCAGCAAGAAGAGTCTCAGAGTTACAGGCATTAATGGCAGTGGAACCTTTTATCATTTTCCATCCGGACAGGGTTTCTCTAAGGACAAACCTAACATTTATGCCAAAGGTAGTATCCAGTGTGGCTCTTAACCAAACCATTCATTTGCCTACTTTTTATCCAAATCCCCAGAATAAAGGGGAGAGACTCCTGCATTCTTTGGGCATATGCAGGCAGCTACACTTCTACTTGGACAAAACTAAAGCTTTCAGAAAGACTGAGCAACTTTTAGTGGCATATGCTGCAGGATCACAAGGAAAGGCTATCTCAAAGCAGACTATTTCAAAATGGATAGCACACTGCATTCATTTCTGCTATGCACAGCATGGCAAATCAGTGCCTAAGAACATTAGGCCACATTCGACCAGGGCAGCAGCCACATCAGCAGCCTTTCTCAGAGGAGTACCAACCAAGGAAATTTTGGAGGCTGCAACTTGGGAGTTCAATGCACACTTTTACCAAGCACTACCACTTACCTCTTTACTCTAAATCCAGAGCAGGCTTTCCCACTGCAGTTCTGCAGGGCCTCATAGCCACTCCTAATTCTATTTAGACCCAGCCTTCCAACCTCAGCTTTGGGATTCAACCCAAGTGTAATGACTGCAACAGTGAAACACGAACATAGTACAGTTGTGTACCTACCATAAATGTAGATGTTAGTGTGTATTTACTGTTACAGTCCAGGTTACCCACCCACCATCCCCCTTTCTTTGCTGGGACTTATCTGTACTTCTCTATTCTATACAACCTATGTGGTGCATTTGCTTGTAGATGAAGGTATCGTTTATTTTAGCGTATGCTTTTTATTAGCAATGTTTTTGGCCTACCCTTTTGGGGGCACCTGACATCTGGGGCAAGAAAAACTGAAGAAAATGGCGTCGGCTGCATCTTGTATACCCCTGGCACACTGACGTCAGGGAAGAGGTGACAGCAATTGACGCTGGACCAGGACTTTAGAATTAAGGCCAACTGCGGGTAGCCTGCCAGCAGGATAACCTAAGTGTAATAACTGCAACAGTGAATACACTCAAACATCTACATTTATGGTAGGTACACAACTGTACTTTATCTGCCTGCAGGTAGCCCTCAGTCGGCCTGAATACCAGAGACTTAGTATTTCTGCATCTGTTGCTGTCGCTTCAGTACTGATGTCAGGTCATCAGGGTGTAAAAACAGGCAGCCAACACCATTACATCATTCTTTCTTGCCAAGGAGCCCGAAGCAGAAGCAGTTTGCATGAGTGCCGGTCGGCCGCTGCCTGACTTTTCATTTCTGAATTGAATCATCCTGAAGTCTTCTAAAGCTAAGTACCCTGTTGGGGATCCTTTTTGCTTGGTCTAACCGATGTCAGAAAAAGTTAATTGTCTCGCCTGTGGAAAGCAAATACCACACCGAGATTTCCATGCTTACTGCATCACTTGTTTAGGCCCAGACCACGACGTACCTCACTGTTGGTTTTGTGCCTTGTTCAAGCGCCCGAATTGTTCATTGTCTGTCCCTTATTGTCGCTAAATACTTTGGCTCTCTATCTCCGTATTCCAAAATGGCTTCGGTAAGCCATCCATCTACCGATCTTCCGAAAAACCGTAAGGATAAAGATAGAGACCGCACAGGTCCAAAACTGCTGACGATGCTTCCGTTAAGCTAGTCGACAGTTCACCGGTACTCAGTGAGGCGCTTTTGCAGCCCCTGATGCCCAACTGTACGGATTCGCAGGCCGCTACAAAGACCCATTCGGAGTCCAGTAATGCCGCAAGACTCTGACTATGGAACCTGTGGATGTCTCTACCTTGGATGGGCCCGGAGCCGCTATGCAGGCACCAGCTTCTGAGGAAGTTCTTCGCATTACTGATAATTGACCCAAACCAACGACTTCTTTCACGTCTTCAGCTCTGACTAAAATTACCGAGTTTCTAAGGCCAAGAGTACGAGCTATGCCTAAAAAAACGACGACCCAAACTCAAGCACCTGCTTCCCTGCCACAAAATCAAATACTTAAAATGGCAGAAGACCTGATTATGTTAATTAGGGGAAGCCAGCCTTCCCCTGCTAAGAGAAAGAGACCTGTCCCAGCAGCTTTAACAGACCAAGAGTCCGACTCAGGTCTCTGATTATGAAGACATGCCTTTATCTGCTTATGAGGACTCTGATGCAGAGGAATCCATTCCCTCTGCTTACCATCCAGATGATTTTTCTTTTGGTGAAACCCTACATACCTTGAGAGCATTCCCACTGGGAATGCCAAGATTATCCTCAGTCCAAAAAGAGACTCAGAGAATTTTTAGATTTGCCACAACATAGACCTTTAGCAGTACCTCCAGTTCTGGATGTTGTGGATGATATCTTCATGGAATCCAGTCTAACTCCGGATACTTTACCTCCTGGTCCAAGGAAACCAGTCAGGTACTACAGAGTCCCTGACTCTCACAAATTTCTTTTCAAAAATCCTACTGCTGACCCAGAGGTCATTTCCCAGGGGCCTAAAGGTATTAAAGCAACTACAGCTAAGAATCCCACTCCTTCAGACAGGGATTCCCGAGCTTTAGACAGATGGGGTAAAAAAGTATACACCTCTGCAACTTTCGCCATTAGGGCATTGAATTGCCAATTTCACATGCTGAAATACCAGCAACATATTATGGAAATTATTAAGCAAAAATTAGCTACCTTTAACAGACTGTGCAGAAAATAAAGAATTACAAGAGCTTATGCATTGTGTAAGCCAAGTCAGCAAGCATACCTGGCAATGTGGCTGTGATGCCCTAGAAGCATCTTTCAGGGCAGCAGTCACTGGTTCTGTACTGAGAAGGCATGCTTGGCTTAAGGAGCAGACCTTGCCAGACCATGTCAAATCAAAATTACTAGACGCTCCTTTGAACAAGGACAATCTGTTTGGCACCAAAACAGAAAACTTTCTAAAAAAGATGGATGAAAAAGCTAAATCTATGCAGACAGTCAAAGATTTCTTGCAAGTGCAGCCTCCTAGATTCAGTAGGTACTGCCCCTCGAAACATTGGTCCTTTCCAGCCCCCCCCCCCCTTCAAGGCCATCTCAAGCTAGACCCAGGGGAAACAGAACCCCCCCCCCCAACTACAGTGTTAGGGTATGCAGAGATCTAAGCAATGGAGTGCCTCCACTTCAAAAACAGGGAGTGCTAAGCCACCCCCTTACGGAAAGAATTAACAATGACTTCTCAGTTCTTCTCCTCACCTCTGCCCAACTGCTCATGTCCCTAGGAGGAAAACTTGCCCATCATGCAGAGCGACCTCCATCACCAAAGACTGATGGGTCCTCGACATTGTATCCCAGGGGTACAAATTTTACTTCCACTCACTGCCAATCCAAAAGGGTTCCCAGATCTTCCTCCAAACCAGTGGGCAGAAAGACAAAGCCAAGTTCAATCCCTGTTCTCCATAAGGGCAATTCAACCTGTTCCTGCAGAACAAATAGGTCAGGGGTTTTATTCAAGACTTTTTCTGGTACCCAGAAAAGAGGACACTTCGCACCCAGTCCTAGATCTTTCCATTCTAACCACCTTCCTGTTGGTACCAAAATTCAAAATGCTCATCCTTCAGCAGCTTCTTCCTATGCTATCCAAAGATGCTTGGTTAGCCACCCTAGACCTAAAAGAAGCCTATCTGCACATCCCTGTCAGGGACTCATGCAGAAAATACCTGTTTCAGGGCAGGATCTATGCATCATCAGTTCTCTCCACTTCCCTTTGGCTAATCCACTGCTCCCAGAGACTTCACAAAATCCCTGGCTCCAGCTGTTGCCTACTGTAGACAGAGAAAAATTCAAATTTACTCATACTTGGACGATTTCAGGCAGACAGGAAAAGCTTTTGCAGCACCTGACATTGGTAAAGAGCCTTCTAACCTCCCTTGGGTACACTATCAACGAAAAAAATCAAAACTAGTCCCCAGTCAAAAGATTGTATTCTTGGGAGCAAGCTTAGACACAGCATCCCAGATGGCATTCCTTACTCCAGAAAAACAAGCCTACCCTGACAGGCTACTTCTCTCAAATGGCCACCAGAACCCAGTTATCTGCAAGGAAAATCCTACAGGCCCTAGGGTTTATGGCCTCTTGCATTCTACTAATTCTATGCCAGACTGCATATGAGGAAACTTCAGTGGTACTTAGTCTTTGATGCCAACATTCTCAGGATCTGGAAACAGTTTCTTTGGTGGGCAGCAGCATGCAACCACAACAAGGGACTTCCCTTTACACAACCCCATGCCGCCCAGACCCTAACCACAGATGCATCAGACTGTGCCTGGGGGGGCACATCTGGACGACAAGTTCATTCAGGGCCACTGGAACCCAAGTCAAATTCATCTACTCATCAATCAAAAAGAGATGCTAGCTGTTCAGCACGCTCTGACAGCTTTCGCATCCCTACTCTCACCAGGACCTGTGCTGATAAAAACAGCACTGCAGTTATGTGGTACATCAACAAGCAGGGGGGGGGGGCACTCTTATCCACTCTGCAGGCTAGCCATGGCCCTGTGGAACATGGAAGATGAAGATTTTCAAATAGAATGTAATATATTGGAGGAGATGTTTTGTGCAAGAGGCTATCCAACAGGGTTTGTAAGAAATATCAGAGAGGAGGTAGAGAAAAACAGAATATCAAAATTTAAACCTATAAAAGGAATTTTGTTGGATAAGATAAGTAGTATTAAAAATACTAATAATAATAAAACTTATGGTTCTGACAAACATTACGAGTCCACTCTAATTCTACAGTATAATACTTTTAATTCTAAGGTAAAAATATTATTCCAGAAGGAATGGGATAAATTTTCATCTTTTTCAGATATAGAGAACATTAATAATTTTGCCCCTAAAATAGTATACAAGAATGCATGGAGTATAAAAAAAGATTTTGGAGAATAATAATGTAGAGAATATTGATATGTACAATAACATTACAACAGTAGGGGATAGTAAGAATGGAACGTATAAATGTGGACGTTGTAAGCAATGTGAATATATTACAAACAAAAGTAACTTATATGTTAATAGTAGAGACATAACAATAAACAGTAAGGGATACTATAATTGTGAAAAAAAAGGGGTGATATACATAGCTACATGTGAGAAATGCAGCTCATTTTATATAGGCAAAACAGAAAGCGTGCTGAAGAGAAGAATCTATGAGCACACATGAAATATCCAAATCTAAGGAAACTAATGAGTTGTATAAACATACAAAATTATGTGATGGCTCAAGATTCTTATTTTTTGTAATAGAACAAGTCAAAAGGGAAATGAGGGGCGGTTTATGGGAGGAATGGCTGGAATATAGAGAGCTTTGGTGGCAAATTATGTTGGAAGCCACCAAAGCACCAGGATTGAATGAACATATATCATTGTCCCCTGTTATAAAATTGAGAGCAGCTAAAATATAATCCAAATATGTTACTATTGTCATTTGGACAACAGATGGCGCTACGTTTTTCTTTTTTAACAATATAAATGAAAAGTGAAATGAACACATTATGAAATAGAATGAAACACATACTCATTTCAAATATTTATTTGATTTTTTACTTATGTATGACAAGTGTATTGTAAGGAATTTTTTACATTTTGATGATTTTATTAAAGTTTTAATAGGTTTTAAAATAGATTTTAGAGCAGGTTACGTATAGTTTGTATTGTATTTTTAATATTCATGAGCCACACGGTTTTCATTGGTAGAACCAGGATGCAAATTTGATTATAGGTTGAATTTAAATTGATTATAATATATAAGTATCAATTAAGCACAATTAATTTTATCTGATGAAGTCCTATTGTATTCGTGGACGAAAATGCATGGTTACAGAAGAGCGTTCATGAGATTTGCATTCTCTGTGGAATTTAATGTGCTGCTATTTTTTGTGGATTTACATTAAAAACTTCGTAATTTGCTGGCGTGTGCTCCTTTTCCATCTTTGTTGGATTTTTTGTGGTTACTTGGTCTTTGATGCCAACATTCTCAGGATCTGGAAACAGTTTCTTTGGTGGGCAGCAGCATGCAACCACAACAAGGGACTTCCCTTTACACAACCCCACACCGCCCAGACCCTAACCACACAGACGCATCAGACTGTGCCTGGGGGGGGGGGGGCACATCTGGACGACAAGTTCATTCAGGGCCACTGGAACCCAAGTCAAATTCATCTACTCATCAACCAAAAAGAGATGCTAGCTGTTCAGTACGCTCTGACAGCTTTCGAATCCCTACTGTCACCAGGACCTGTGCTGATAAAAACAGCACTGCAGTTATGTGGTACATCAACAAGCGGGGGGGGGGGCACTCTTATCCACTCTGCAGGTTAGCCATGGCCATGTGGAACATGGCCTTGGACATGCAGATTCATCTGCAAGCTCAATTCCTGCCAGGCAAACAAAACTCTCTGGCAGACGACTTAAGCAGAAATCTACTGGACCCACACGAGTGGCAATTAGACCCCAGCACCTTCAGCATCCTGACCTTGAAGTGGGGGACCCCAGAGGTGGACTTTTTCGCCTCCCCCTACAATCACCAGCTCAGCAAATTCTGCACCAAGACACCTCACAGCAGGGCCTGGAAAGTGGATGGCCCTGTCCTTCCACTGGGTAAACCTCTCAGTCTGTGCATTTCCCCCTCTGCCTCTTCTCACAAAAATGTTACTCAAGGTAAGACAGGAAAAACCAAGGACAATTCTGATTGCTCCAAACTGGCCACACCAGCACTGGTACCCACTACTGAGCAACCTGTCACCGATGCCACCCTGGCACCTACCCCAGATCCCAACCCTCCTCACCCAGCAGGAGGGACAGATCCTGCATCCGCATCTGCAAATCCTGAATCCTACAAGCCTGGCTTATTCCTTGAATTCTCAAGTGTCCAGTCTAAGCAAGCAGGTGCTGGACATCATTCTTGAAGCCAGAAGAACCCAGTACAAGGAAATCTTATGCTGATAAGTGGAAAAGGTACTGCTCCTAGATTCAGTCTAAAGGAGAGGACACAGCACTACCCTCCTTACCTCTAATCCTGGATTACCTATCAGATTTACTACACAGAGGCCTATCCTTCTCCATTAAGATCCATGCATCTGCCATCTTGGCTCATTACAACACTTAGCCACCTCTCTTCTCTCACCCTCTCATCAAGCAGTTCTTGAGAGGGGCAAACAATCTAGCCACCAAGGAGAGCACCCACACTTGCTTGGGATCTTAACTTTGTACTGGAAAAGCTCATGCTACCCCCCTTTGAGCCTGCATAGTTAAAATTCCTCTCTTGGAAAATAGCCTTGCTTCTGGCCATCACTTCAGCTAGAAGAGTGTCTGAGCTACAAGCACTTATGGCTGTGGAACCCTTCATTATTTTTCATGCTGACAGGTTCTCCCTCAGGACTAACCCTTCATTTATGCCAAAAGTGGTGTCCAGTGTGGCTCTCACCCAATCTATCGATCTGCCAACCTTCTTCCCTAATCCTCAAAATAAAGGGGAAAGGATCCTGCACTCCTTGGACGTGCACAGGCAGCTCAGATTCTGCCTGGATAGGACTAAAGCCTTCAGGAAATCTGACCAGTTAGTATTGCTCCAGGGGCAGAGGGCAAGGCCATTTCAAAACTATTTCCAAATGGATAGCACACAGGGGGTCAGAATGCATTCCACCAGGGCTGCTACTACCTCTACAGCATTCCTCAGGGGACTCCCTACCAGGGACATTCTGGAAACTGCTACCTGGAGTTCATTGTACACCTTCACCAAGCATTACCACCTACCTAACCTTTCCAAATCCAGGGTGGGTTTTGCAACAGCAGTCCTGCAGGGCATACTAGCCAGGCCCAGCCCTTCTTGACTGCCTCCACCCTTTCTTCAGCTTTGGGACTCTACCCAAGTGTGATGACTGCAGCAGTGAACCACGAAGAACATAGTACAGTTGTGTACATTTACCGTAAATCTAGATGTTCAAGTGTATTCAGTGTTGCAGTCCTGGTTTCCCACTCTCCAGCCCCCTTGTTTCTCTATCTCTCTCCTCTCTATGCCTATTACTCACCCCTTACTGGGTTATTGGTATTTACTTTTTACTGGTGGTGCTTTCCCACCATAACTTTGCTCCCTATTTGGGAGGCTCCTGACATTTGGGTAATGCCGTCTGCTGCCTGTTTTTATACCTCTGATGACCTGACATCAGTACTGAAGTGACAGCAACCAACGCAGAAATACTAAGTCTCTGGTATTCGGGCCGACTGAGGGCTACCTGCAGGCAAGATAACCCAAGTGTGATGACTGGAACAGTGAATGCACTCGAGCATCTACTGTTATGGTAAGTGTACACAACTGTACTTTTTTTAACCTAGTTCACTGTATGACAGCAACTTGAAACTTAGCCTGTTGGTTTGAAACAGTTTTCTAAACTGCACGTGCAGTTAAAATACTTTTTTTTCCCTGTAATTATGCACTTTGGCTATCTTCTGCTCTCAAAATTTTTGGATGTGGTTTGAGCCTTTCTGTTCTGTATTAGAAGAAAAGAACACATTTGTATGAATATTAAGTAGCTTATTTACAGGTGTGTAATAAGGAAGTGCATAAGAAGCATCTGCTGTAGGAGCTGGTCCCTGTACTGCTCTGAGTATATCCAAGAGTAGGAGCTGGTTTGTATACAACTGACATTCTCCATGCATTTCTAAAGACATGTTGGATGCACTGTTACCAACTAGAAGTTTCTCTCTTGTTCACCTAATGCAAAAAACAAAGCTGGCTAAAATTTTGTTTACACTTATTTTTTCATTTAATTTTTTGCTTTTCTTTTTTGAAGATGGCACAGAGAAAAATACGTGAGATCCTCACACAAGTCAAACAGCAGCAACAGAAGGGACAGAGCAGCCAACCACAGAGCCGAAGGAAATGAGGACACCTGGAGTGCCCCTCTCAAAAATAAATAAATAAATAAAATAAAAAAGTAAAAAAAAGTGTGAAAGTACACAGACCTGGTGCCTGGCCTAAGAGTGACTGTGAATCTGATTACTATAGTGTGCAATTTTGTTTCACAAGGATTGACGTTCATCTTTTGTTTTTCTCCTTTTCACAAAAAAGGCTCCAGATAGTTGAAACCAAACTAACAAAAAATTGTTTGGTGATGCCTCGCCCTGCTTTGGGAGTTGAAGTAATGTATTCAGGAAAGTTATTTCTGAAGGTCTGGTTACATCAGCTGTTTAGGCAAAGTAATTTCTATAAACATGATGGTGAGTTTTGTGTGCCTTTTTAGGTAGATTGTGCATTTGCTATTTGGGAATGTCTCTAAGATGTCTGAACAAGGATATTTGGACCCAGCTTAAAGAATGCTATTTGTCTCTTCTAGAAAAGCAGTACAGTAAGTGCATTCTTTATGGGTGTTGGTCTTGCTAGTTCAGTAAATGTGTCCAGTTTCTATGTGCAGCAAAGATACGTGGAAAAATGCTGGACGTTTTTGAAATAATTTTAGCTGTTAACATTTTGACAAAGTGGACTAGCTACAGAGTATTTGTGAAGTTCCTGAAAATTCTGCCTGCTTGAAACTTATTTGTTGTTTACCCAAACCTAATGAAAGTTCATGACACTACTCAGGGCTAAACTGATGTAACAAGGACTTTGGATTGCTTTTCTGATTCAGACCTCTGGGTAAGCACACTGAAGCTGGCCTGTTCCATGCACTGTGCCCTGTGCTTGATCTTCCACCTCAAGCGTTGTTTCACACGTCTTTTGTTGGCTGAGAAAAACAAAATGCCACTGGATAACAACTGACACTTGTACAGTTTTCTCATTTACCTGCCAGTTTTTGGCAGTGGCAGGGTGAGCAGTGATGTGGGTTTGTATGTGTTGCAGTAGCATGTTACTGGCTGCCCACCCACATATTAATACACGGTAATACTGTAGTATGACATAACAGACGAGTACCAGCAACCTCTGGGTATCAGTCACAGTCACTCTTAAGAGCCTTTTCTGATTTTTGTTTGTATAGGTGTAAATTAATTGTGTATATGAGGAGAGCAGTGGCCCCCACTTCCAGTGGCACTGCTTTCATTGCTGTACAGAGATCTTTTCACAAGACCATGACAGTGTTGTGATTCTGCAATTGACCAAGTAATAGTTATTCTGACAAGTAAAGACTGGAAGTAGGGGTCATAAGACTCTCTCTCCTGCATTAAAAGTAAAAGTCAGGCACAGCTTTGTGTATTTTACAAATGCTACCTCAGAAGTGAGTAGTTACCTCAACATTTCTTCCTTATTGAATTTTTTTTTTTTTTTTTTTGCTTGCTGGAATTTTATATAAAAGCTGATAGTCATGAATATTTTATTTTTTTAATTAAAGAAAAAAAAAGAAGTTAAATTTTGATGAGTTCAGATGAGCCGGGAGCAGTGTACAGGAAGCCTCTGAAGGCAAAGTGTCTCTTCACAACTGGCTTCTGGCTAGCAAGAATTGTTGAAAATGTATATCATAATGGAAAAATTGGATTGCTAATGGCACAGTTTTTGTACCGAGTAAGCCGCCAAAGTCAACCTACAAATCATCTCAAAATCTTACCTTAAAGCTACACAGCACAACATTCAAAATCTGCAAGTCAGCAGAGTTTCCACGTTTTAGAAGAGTAGCTCTTGTGTTCTGTGGCTAAAATGCTTCTGTCTGTGAAGTTCTTCCATAAGAAGTAGCTTTGTCACATTCTTTAAAGTTTGTATTTTATAAACATTAGCAATTTAATATTTTTCCATTTTGGTGACATATCTGTTGCTTCAGTTCTGCTTCTGAGGCATTATGAGCACTGCATTGGGAGCAAAAAAAAAATTAGTACAAAAAGTAGATGTGAACACAGCTTAAATTTAAATGGTAACTGAACCACATCTCACCACTGTTCTTCACATCTGAGTGGACAAACTGCCTCAGCAGATTGTGGTCTCCTTTTGTTGCAGCTGTAGAATCCATCTTGGAAATGTGCT
This sequence comes from Protopterus annectens, assembly GCF_019279795.1. NCBI lineage: Eukaryota > Metazoa > Chordata > Ceratodontiformes > Protopteridae > Protopterus > Protopterus annectens. The sequence continues at coordinate 1,367,201,906 of NC_056747.1, forward strand.
TCCATTTTGTTTTTAAAGAAATAGTAACCTTTTTTGCACTGAAAAGCCCCATAGCTGAATCAGAACATTTTTGCTTGCTCACTGCCACCAGCACTCTTCTTCATGTATGACTTAGATTTAGGTTGATGCCACATTCAGCACAAAAGAAATGGACTTGCTAAGCAGTTTGCTACACAATTGTGATGAAACAATAAGAATTACTACAAAGTGTAGCAGAATATTAATTCTGCATTTTAAAAAAGTTTGCTATTGCAGCAGACCGATGTTGTAGCCACACTGTTTACACTATTTTTATAATGTTTTCATTAATAGATTTTGGCCAGGTAAAATGACGCTTTGGTCCAGGGTCCATGAATGAAATAGCTGCTTTGTTGCTGTTGGTCATTCTAAAATTTTCAGCCATGATGCATATTCCTTAATGTTAGATTGCCAAGTTGTGTGGCATACACTAGAACTTGACGTCACATTTCATAAATAACTTTTTTCTTAGATCATTGGAGAAAGGGTTCATGGTGCCATTCAAATTGATGAACAGAATGGGCAGGGGTGTTCAGCAGCACATGGCTTAACATTCAGATCATTTACATGAAAGAAAAGTGTTTCTGTCTCTTTAAAATTCTCGGCTTCATTATGTGTATACAGCGATACAGACCAACCTATTCAGACTTCGGCCATTTTATGTTTTCATTTTATGTTAAACAGCAAGCATTTTTGGAAGTAATATACCTGGTTGAGAGATATATTGACTTAAACCCACTATGCTGGGAATCTGGTAGTTGTGGTGTACTGTTTCATGAGGTTCCTGCCATTTACCTCTGAGTATGTTACAGGTGCAAAAATGATTAAAAAAAAATTTCAGCAGTAAGTGGCCAGTTTTTTCATGGTTGCAGTGTTTGTGCCAACTGCCACAGTCTTGTGTACTGGTACCTTTGAGGATTGGTGTGTAAGCTGTGATGCTTTTGGTTTAAGCTTGTCTCATGAAGGCTACATCAGGGATATGCAGTGCCAGTCTTGTATTATTTTTTTTTTTATCCAGTGACTGGAAGTTCTGGATGCAGCCTTATGCTCAGACTTCTAAGTCTTCCCTAACTTGCTTGTTTATACCAGGGTGCATTTAATTAGATTAACCTAACATAATTATTGTTTGGGGGAATGTACTGTAGTGGTTCCTACATTAGAAACCTATATATTACTAGGATGGGGATAGTGCTGACTTTTGAACAGATAACACAGTCTGGAGGTTTCTGACCTACTTGTCCATCCCAAAGCAAAGATCAGTACCTATTCCTGGCTGTCTTTTCAACTCTTGTGAATTGCAGTAGTAGGCCATGTACTCTGCATTTTGATATAACTTCAGTGCAGATATTCCTTTAACTTAACATGCATTTGCCATGTTAGTAGGAGGAGAACTTGCTCATGGGTTGACATTTTTTAGCCTGATGTAGGTTGTGTGTCACAGAATTTATTAAGTGGATCTATGCACTCAGAAGACAACATACAGTTCCTTGCACTAAAACAGTGATCTCCATAAGCAACCCGTAACAGACTCTGTAAATGGCAGGATCCTCTGACTTTGAGATATACTTCTGGACTTGAACTGAAAGGAAATTTTTCCAGGAGCAGTATGAGAGAGCTGACAGTTAAACTGCGTCTCTATTACTAATTTTTTTTTTTCCTGACATGGCAGCCTGGGTGAAATGCACTATTCTTCATGCTAGATGCTAGCAACTTCAAAATATATAAATTACAGAATTTTGCTTGTTACAAAGTTGCTATTCTGCATTATTTTTCAAGAAACCATGTGAGATGAGAGTAGTACTGTAGAGGGACTCTGTGACATAAACGTTGAAAAGATCAGAAGAATGTTGATCAGAGAGGAAGTAGATTCTGAATTAACTTGTGTTTAGAGTAAGGATGAATTTCTAACAAATTTACATGCTTTGAGGTATGTGCTTGTATTAAGGATGTTTATGTAGGAGAAATGCATGCTTTCTTCTTTGTAACTGCAATCACAGCAAGTAGGTGGCATATGGGACCGGGCAGTTGCGTATGCATTGCTTTCAAATTTAAAAGTACCAGGTACATCATTGACTGCATTCAGGGCCGTGTCACCCCAGTATCTTGCCAGAAGAGATTTTCCCAGAATACAAACTCCATCTCTCTTTATCCACAATGCTTTCCTTGGTCCTCTTCCTGTCCAGATCTCTCTCGCTAAGCTTAGAGCTTACATCAGAGAGACAGCCCCATATTGAACATGTGCTTTTATAGAGCAATTTCTGCAGATGTCTGAATTTTTTTTTTTTTTTTGCTTCAGGCTATTGAGTTGAGTTGCCTGAATTTGTCTCAACTCTTCTGCCAGGTGAGTTCATTCCTGTTTAGCCAGCTTTACTGGTGGAGTTATTCTTCCCGTCTTGCCCTTTTTTTGTATGGCTAGACACCAGAGAGTTTTTCATTCTGCTTTGCTAGACCCTAGTTAGGTTTCTAGGGTACATGGGCAGCTGACTGTTTATAGTGGGTTTTTTCTCAGTAGAAATTTTTTCTTTCTTGCTGTGATGGTTTCTGTCAGTTTCCTTTAAGCTGTGGCAGCTAGTTGTTTTTCTTTGTGAATTGCTACCTAGTTCATTTGTTGCTCATTTTCCCATTTATTTTTTTATTGTTGGCGAAATGTTGCACAAAGAACACAATGTCATTTAAAATTTAAAGCATGTAAATGTGAGGAGAAGATTTTTTCCCCAACAGATTATCTCCGTTGTCTGCTTTTGGGAAAAGCATTTCACTGATTGTGAAATTTGTGAAGTGTTTACTAACAGCACTTTTAGAAGAAATAGGCTAGTATTAGCAAAACAAGGAATTACAAAGATGTCTTTCTGCTCTACTGTTGCAGTATTAACATGGGGGATTCCCTGCCTAGGGCGGCTCAACGTCCAGCCAGTATATCAAAACCTTTTACTATCTGTGGTATGCTGTATGTTGCACATATGCTCCTCACGTACGTAGGGCATAAAAGTGCCGTCCTGACTTACCAGCCTCAGAACTTCTCTACTACCAGGCTGAACGCCATTTTTGATAGTCTGTCTCCTCACCCGTGTTGGCTGATGTATCAAGCCATTCAGATTATTGCCCCCCATTGGGGTTTTTCTTTTTCTCATTTACTGCTTTTTGCTGTGGGATTTTTTCATGTCATCCAGAAAAGGCAAGTGCCAGTGGGGGCGAAAAATTCCACTTAAAGATAGTAATGATCAGTGCTTGTTTAGTTTAGGCCCTACTCGTGATCACAAAACTTGTACCATTTGTCAGGCCTTTGTGTCTGACTTTACATAGTCTTTTGCTATTTGTTTAGGAAAGCAGCATCTGAAACTTTTATCTAAAGATGCTATGAAGGGAACTTCTAGTCCTCACTAGTCTTCACTGAAGAGAAAGGCCAAATTAACCAAGGTCAGACTCTTCTGGTGTACCTCTTACATCGGGCATCTCTCAAGACTGAAAGAATAGAGGTTTGTTCAGTTCTGGGGTCGGATTCTTCAGCTGGGACCACTTCAGAGGCCACCATGGATCTGGTAACAGGCACATCCTCTGAGGCATTGCAGATGTCCATTCAGATGGTCAGGGGAAATCAAGACTTGTTATTACTTAAGGCCCCGAGGGGGTCCCCAAATTCTAGTGAGAGGACGTTCTGACAACAGTAATAGAGTGTAGGCCGTCAGGCCCTTCTACTTTTCATAAGACAGATGTCCAATTAAAGAAAAAGCAAAATACAAGGCATGTCTTTTCTTCCAGGGACCCTCAAAGTGAGTGGCAGAATTTCACCCAGGTGTTTTTTAATGCCCTTATAGCTCTGAAGCCTGTTTCGGAGGGGTCTGTCATGCTCCTTCTTGGATGTCTTCCCCTCACAAGAGGACAAAAGATCAGGCTTCCCCTGATAGAGGTTTCCTCAGATGAGGTATCTTTGACCTATTCCACCCAAATTCTATCACCTCTTGAGTATGCTTCTCCTTAGAGGAATCTAATGGTCCATAATTCTCTTTTGAGGTTACTTTTGGGGATACTATTGCTAAGATGAGGGAGTACTTCAAATGGGACTGTTCCCAAGTTTTGGATGTGCAAAAGAGATGAGCTCATGTAGATGGAATCAGCATCTCAGGCTCCTGATTCTCAGCCCTCTGCCCCAAAGAAGCCTGACTGTTTCTACAAAGTGCCTGATTGCAAATTGTTTTACAAGTGATCATCTGCTGACCCTTCAGTGGTCTCTCTGGCTTTATATATGCCTTGTAAATTACTGCCTACCACTACACTTCCCTCTAGTAAGGAAAGCAGGACACGAACGACTGGGAAAGAAGGCTTACACTTCTGTCACTCTTGCCTTTCATGCTACTAATTACCAAACTCGTATGACCAGTTATGGTTTGGCCGTCCTTTCCTAGGCTACTCAAGCTATTCCTGACCTTCTGGATTCTGAGGGGAAAACTTGAGCCATGTCTTTGCTATGGGAATCCTCACAGGTAGCTTGCCATTCTATTAGGAGCAGCTATGATGCAGCAGAAGCTTCATCTGAGGTGGCTGCTTCAGTATGTGTATTGAGAAGGTATTCCTGGCAAAGGATTCAACTACTGCCAGATGACACAAAAGCGAAGTTGCTGGATACTCCTTTAGACAGCACTGGCTTGTTTGGTACTGCTGCTGATGACTTGTGCAGTCTTTACAGGAGAAAGGCAAGGAGTTACAGGACTTGAAACATCCTTTGGTTTCACCTGTGCCCGAGTTTCAAAGGAATTATCGGTCCAAGCCAGCTTGTATTCGAAGACAGACCCGTCCTCCTCCTAAAGTTAAGAAAGGTGAAAGGGAGGCCTCCACCACCAAAGACTGCTCAGGCTTCTGCACAGAAGCAGCCCTTTTCAGACAAACCAGGTATCTGACTATCACTCCTCTCTCAGCCTCGTTCCTCTCTCACTGTCTCTCCCTGTATCACCCAGTTTGGTCAAGCATTCCACAAGACTCATGGGTTCTTTCAATAATTCAGAAAAGGTATTTAATGGTTTGGAAATCCATATCTCCCTTCATGGGCATACCTCAACCACTTCAGGAACAGTTGCATCTTTTCCCAGAGGTAATTCAGGAATTGTTTAATCAGGGATATATTCAATGGGTTCCACAGGATCAAAGGGGAAAATGGTTTTATTCCAGAATGTTTCTGGTTCCCAGAAAGGAGGTTCCTTGGAGACCCATTCTGGGTCTTTCTCATCAAAATATTTTTCTGAAGCGTCCTTCCTTTCACATATGCTGTCTCTACAAACTTTGCTTCTTTTACTTCTTCCTCGAGCTTTTATCGCCTCTCTGGATGCCTAACTTCACATTCCTATTTGTTCCATTTTCAGGAAATGTGTATGTTTCTCTGTTGCTTCCTGGCATTTTCAGTTGTCTGCTTTGCCTTTTGACTTTTCTACTGCCCCAAGAGTATTCAGATGTCTAGCTCATTGCTTTTTTTGCAGGTTTTAAAGCATCAAAGTTTTCCCTTACCTGAACGATCTGCTGCTTCAAGCATCCTCTCCAGACCTTACTACAAAACCTCCACTTCTCAATTTCTCCTTTGCAAAGTCTGGGGTAAACTATAAACTACAAAAGTCATCTGTAATACCTAGGATGCAGGACTGACAGCCACTATGTTGGCATCCCTATCTCCACCAAATGCTTTGACTCTCCTTGCCTTCTTTCAAAATCTTTTTCCTTTCACCTCTGTCACAGCCAGAGAGTTTGAGACTTCTCGGATTTATGGTGTCCACCATTACTATGTTACTTTAGCCAAACTCCATGTGAGAATTTCAGTGGTTCCAGAATTCAGTCTGGCAACATGTACATCCCCTAGAACTTGCAGTTCCTCCTTTTCCCTGCCTAAAGGTGATCCATTGGTGGATTCAGCAGTCGTCTCTGAACCCAGAACTTCCCATTCGTCCACCTCATCCATCTCAAATTGTGTAGATTCCTCAGAGGTATGGTGGGGAGCAACCTTTGGCACAGTGAGAGGGTGCAGGGAGCCTGGACTCTCCTTCAACAAAAGGAGAACATCAAAGAGATGAGAGCACTTCTGCGTGGCTCTTCAGGCCTTACATCCTCTTATCTCCTGATCTTATCAAACTGTTTACAGACAACACCCACAGTCCTCTGGTATGTAAACGGGATCAAAATCTTACCTTCTCTGCAGGCTTGCTCTCATGATGTGGGAGTTTGCGGTACATCATCATGTGACTCTTCAAGCAGTTTATATTCTCTCAGGTCAAAATTATGTGGCAGACGCACTGAGCAGGTCCTTGACTCAATCCTATGAATGGATGCTTCACAAGGATGTGTTTCTGGACATTGTCCACAAGTGGGCTTCTCATCAAATAGATCTTTTCCCTCCCCTCTGAAGAGACAACTTACACAATTCTGTGCCAGAGTTCCAAGCCCTCTAGTTTGGAAGGTGGATGCCCTCTCTTTCTCTTGGAAGGGGATGTTTCTGTATGCATCCCCCTTCCTGTCATTCTGAAAGTTCTGTTCACGATTCAACAGGGCAGACCCAAACCTTGCTGGTGACTCCCTTTTGGCCAAGACAGCATTGGTTCTCTCTCATGCATTTAGCCAGGGGCAGTCATCACAAGTTGCCTGACTGGGTGGACCTACTCACACAAGAGACAGAATCTCTAATCCGTCGCCACCTGTCCACTCTTCAGCTGACTCTGTGGGTGATAGGATTTTGATTCCTTAGACACCTTTTTTCTGAGGATGTGCTTTGTGTTCTGCGAGAGGCCAGGAAACCCAGTCCATAGGGAATCTTACATATCCAAATAGAAGAAGTTTTCTGTCCAGTGTCATTCATGTAACCCAAATCCACTTTCTGTGGGTGTTCTTGTGCCCATTCTTTGTGTGAATTGCTCAGACTTATTCCACCATCAAGTCACACTTAGCAGTTTCTGCTTGTCTGCCTTTATCTCCTCCTTAAGCTTCTAGGTTTGAGGCAAAATAATTTCTAAAATGTGTCCTTCACATTAGACCTACCAGGAAGCCTGTTCCTATTCCCTGGGATCCTAATTTTGTTTTGGAAAAATTCACACTAGCTCCTTTTGTGCCTGTGGGTAAAGCTTCCTTGCAGCATTGCTCTTGGAAGACTGTTTTGTTAGCTCTTACTTCAGCAAGACAGGTGTCTGAGCTTCAAGCCCTTATGACTTGTCTTCCTTTTTTGGTTTTTCATAAGGGCAGAGTGTCTTTGCATACTAATTCTTCTTTTATGCCCAAGGTGATGAATGAGTTGTCACTTAATCTTTTCATTTGCCAACTTTTTTCCCTTCTCCACAGTCTCCTACCAAGAAGCTACTACACACATTGGATGTGCATAAACAACTAAGATTTAGGAACTCTGATCAGCTTTTTGTTTCTTTTCATCCCGGGTCTTTGGGATTGGCTGTTTTCAAACAGAGTATTTCTTCTTGGATTTCTAATGCAATTTATTTTTATGTTTGTCATGATAAAACTCTTCCTTTCTCTGTTAAGGCTCAGTCTACTAGGGCTGTGGATTTTTCTGGTGCTTTTTTCAAGGGGTTGGACACTAACTTGATTCTTGAGGCAGCTATCTGGACATCAGAGCATACTTTTACCAAACACTACAAGTTGGATGGTATTTTCAGAGCTAGAACTGGTTTTGCTAGGGCCAACCTTCATGGCTTTCTAGAAAGCTCTACGGGTCCTTCCTCCTTCCATATTTCTTCCTGAGCTTTGGCATTCTCCATGTTATGTTAAGAATACTGCAACAGTGGAGTAGAAGGCCATAGTATAGTTGTGTAAAATCTTACCATAACAATAGATGTCCTCTGTCTTCTGGATGTACTGTTAACCCCTTTACTTTTTCCCTTGGACTGGCGTTTCTACTAGGGCATTCAGTTCTGAGGATGGTACATCCTGATGTTGCCTTTATGCTGCACGTATGCGAGGGGCATACATGTGACATACGGTGTACTGTAGGTAGTAAAAGGCTTTGTATATACTGGCCAAATGTCTGGCTGCCCTAGGCAGGGAATCCTCCATGTTAAGAATGCTGCAACAGTGAAGCGAAGGACTTCTATCTTTATGGTAAGATTTTACATAACTGTACTATCCACCAGTCTGGCATTAACCTCGGGTGTTTCATCAAAGCTGACCCTGCCCAGATCTGTCATCAAGCCTTGTTAGATCGAGTAAAGGGGTTGTCAAGAGCAACCTCAAAAGCTGCAAAAAGGTCAGGGAGCATAAAATATGGAAATAAGCCGTTGACTGGGGCTGTTTTGCTACAATTCTTTCCCCTAACCTGAACACAGAACAAATGAGCAGGAGGTCTTCAACCATCCAGGACCCGAAGTAGGAGGCCCACCAAGAATAGTCAGCATTCCAGTTGGAGTTGTTTCTGTGTCATCTCCATTTGAATGTAAAACACAAGAAAAAATTTGTTTCAAATCTGAAAGTTCATAAAATTTTATTTTCTCCTAGGCCTTCCCTTTCAGTGTGGACATCAAGTGGTGTGGCAAAGGCAGTAGCAGAGGTAATTCCAGCAGTGGTCATCAGGGCTTTTCTCAAGTTCTGTCCAGCCCATTTCTGTAGTCAAGGTGAGCCTCATTCAAGCAGGGATGTGTAGCAGCTGTTTTCTCCTTATTAAGCCTTTTGCTTGCTGTGGTTCCTTTCTGACTGCTGCTGCCAGAGTTGATAGCTGACCAGTCAGCCTTAGTGAGATTGATGTTTGCACGGCCAGCTACCTCATCACTTGCAGAACCATCACCATGGATGCTGGCATAGTTATCCTGACCTTATCACACACTTCTTCACTCACTGGTTGATCGCTCAAAGCCAACTTTTGACTGGGTACAGGGTTAAATGGAACTTCTACCTCAGCAGTCTGAGCTGAAGGTGTGGAGTCAGGATTGAACATGTTGGTTTCATCTACATTGAGTTACTAGACCTTACTACAGGGTTCTGAGAGCCTTGAGGTCAGTCATAGCACGTAAGGCAACTGTGGTGAGCACCGACATATAGTCTGTGTTTCCCCTTGACGTCACTATACAGTTTTCAGTCCTACCCACTCAACAGACAGGACAGAGGAAATGGATGGTTTGTGCAGGATGTTTCTGGTGCATCAGAAGTATCCTCTGTTTCATCCTTCCCAGACCGTTCTCATCCGAGGAGAGGAATGAAGTATTGGTGAGGACTCCCCTCCAGCACCCCCCATTTCAAACTATGGTTTTGCTTTCCTGTCATCCTCAGATGACCACAAGATTGAGAGAAAATTTGAGCTAGGCAGGGTGGTTCAGTGACTAGCCATACTCTTACTGAGTCCTGTAAAAGACCTTCTGGCCCCACCATCCATCTTTTTGGATGGTGTCCTCAGGCAGCAGAATGTGGCAGCTGGTGTTAAACACAGCATTGGAAAACTCTGATGCATTTGGCACCTCTCCTGAGGTGACCAGATAAGACTTTTCTGCCTCCCCAGTTGACTGGCTGTGCTGGTCATATTCTGTCTGACCCTGACTCCAGTTTGGCAGTAGCAACCCTTAAAGATACCTCACTTCCAAGCACAGAAATCCCACAAGTACCTTGGAATTCATAACATTCCTTTCCATCCACCAGATATCATGTCTCCAGAAGCCAGTAACACACCTTCAGACGCTTATGGGATTTAGCCATAGCCAGCACTGTGGCAGAGAGGGATAAACTGCTGACTGCAGCCCAGTTGAGCTCAATTAGCAGGTTTCTACGAAACTGGCAAAGGATGGGCATGCCCTTGGGGGGGTGCAGATGTTCCTTGTTTCACTGTTGCAGTCATCACATTTGGGTTATCTGCCTGCAGGTAGCACTCAGCCGGCCTGAATACCAGAGTCTTGGATTCCTGTGTCGGATGCTGTCTCTTCCATGATGACAGGTCATCAGGGGGTATAAAACATGCAGCTGACGTCATTACATCAGTCTTTTTTGTCGTGCAGTGCCCAGAGCAGACGTGGTTCACAAGTGCCAGCCGGCTGACTCCTGAAATTTTTGTTTTCGAGTTTCAGAACCGAAGTCTTCAAAAAAAAGTTAAGTACCCCTTTGGGGATCTTTTTTCTTGCTCCAACTGATGTCAGTAAAAGTTGAACAATTGTCTTACCTGTGGAAAGCAAATACCTCCTAAAGATTTTCATTCGTGCTGCATTTCCTGCTTAGGCCCAGACCATGATGTCCCTCGCTGTCAGTTTTGTGCCTTGTTCAATCCCTGAACTATTCGTCAGGCTATCTTTGCAGCAAATTATTTTGGTATTTTGTATATGTACTCCGAAATGGCTTCGTTAAGCCATCCGACTACCGATCTGAAAAAACGTAAGGATAAAGACGGAGACAGACCGCATGGATCCAAAACTGCTGACGACGCTTCCGTTAAGCTAGTCGCCAGTCCGCCGGTGCTCAGTGAGGCGCTTTTTCGCAGCCCCTGATACCCGCTACTTCAGATTCGCAGGCCTCTACTGAGACCCATTCGAAGTCCAGTATTCCACAAGATGCGTCTTCGACTGTGGAACCTGCTGATGTCTCTACCTTGGATGGGTCTGGAGCCGCTGTGCAGGCACCGGCTTCTGAGGGTGTATTCAGGCCTACAGACTTGCATTTTAAACTGACGCCATCTTCTTCATCCAGGCCCAAAACTCACACCATGCCTAGGAAACAGACATCCAAACCGCATGCTCAGGCCCATATGCCTAACAAATGCTTAGAATGGCTGAAGACCTTGTTACCTTAATTAGGGGAAGCCAGCCTTCCCCCTCTGAGACCTAGAACTGATTTTCCTTTTTCTTCTGATCAGGAATCTGATATTTCTGTTCCTTCTGATTACCAGGATTGCCCTTATCTACCTATGAGGATTCTGATGCAGAGGATTCCATTCCCTCTGCTTCCCCTCCAGAAGATTTTTCTTTTGGTGAAACCTTGCACACTCTTAGGGAGCATTTCCTCTGGGAAACCAGGATTACTCTGACTCCAAAAAGTGGCTTAGAGAATTCTTACTCCTTCCTCAACACAGGCCTTTAGCTAGCCCTCCTGTTCTGGACATTGTAGATGATACTTTCTTGGAATCTAGCCTTTCCCCAGACACTTTACCTCCTGCTCCCAGAAAACCTGACAAGTATTAGAGTACCTGACTCTCAAAAGTTCCTCTTCAAGAATCCTACTGCTGATCCAGAGACCATTTCCCAAGGAACAAAAGATATTAAGGCTACTGCTGCCGAAAATCCTACCCCTTCTGATAGAGATTCTAGAGCCTTGGACAGATGGGGTAAGAAGGTATACACTTCTGCTACTTTGGCTATTAGGGCTTTAAATTGCCAGTTTCATATGTTAAAGTACCTGCAGCATATTATGGGACTGCTTAAACAGAAAATGTTGATTCTTGACTGTGCTGAACATAAAGAATTACAGGATTTAATGCATTCTGCAGAATGAGTTGGTAAACATACTTTGCAATGTGGTTTTGACTCTTTAGAAGCGTCTTGCAGGGCTGCTGTCACTAGGTCTATACTTAGAAGGCATGCTTGACTTAAGGAGCAAAACTTGCCAGATCATGTTAAAGTTAAATTACTGGATGCTCCCTTAAACCAAGACCGCCTGTTTGGCAGCAAAGCAGAAGAATTTCTCAAAAGGATGGAGGAAAAAGCTAAATCTATGCAAATTGTTAAAGATTTCCTACAAGTACAGCCTCCCAGATTTAGTAGGCATTGGCCTTCAAAGAATTGGTCCGTTCCAGTCTCTTCCAGGCGTTCAATCCCAAACCCAGGAACAGCAGACCACCTAGGTTACAGTTTCAGGCTACGCACACGCCTAAGCAGTTTGAGGGCTCCCACTTCCAAAGCAGGGAGTAGTAAGCCACCCCCTTACAGAAAAATGGCACAATGGCTTAACCTTAACCCTTTCAAGCCCTGTTCAACTGGCTGCTCCCTTAGGAGAAAAGCTTGCCCTGCATGCAAACAATTGGGAATTCATTACCCAGGACAAATGGGTTTTGAATGTAGTTTCCCAAGGATACAAATTCCACTTCCTCACCCTACCTACCCCCAAATCAGTGGGCGGGGGGCCCAACAGCAGGTTCTCTCTCTCTTCTAAGAACAGGGCTGCTAGGTTTTTATTCAAGACTTTCCTGGTACCCAGACAAGACAGCTCCTGGCGTCCTATCCTGGACCTCTCTATTCTAAACACCTTTCTGGTCATCCCAAAATTAAAAATGCTAACCCTTCAACAGCTGCTTCCTATGCTAGGCAAAGATGCCTGGTTGGCAACCTTAGACTTAAAAGAAGCTTACCTGCACATTCCAGTAAGGGAATCTTGCAGGAAATACCTACGCTTCAGGGCAGGCTCCATGCACTATCAGTTCTCTGCACTTCCCTTTGGCTTATCTACTGTGCCCAGGGTATTCACAAAGTGCCTAGCTCCAGCCATTGTATTTTGCAGGCAGAGAAATATTCAGATATACCCATACTTGGATGATTGTCTGATACAGGCAGAAAGCCAGGACTTGCTATTAAAACATCTGGCATTTGTAAAGAAACTTCTAACCTTACTGGGGTACACCATAAACGAAAAGAAATCTCACCTAGTACCCTGCCATCAAATTGTATTCCTGGGAGCAAGCTTAAACACAACTTCCCAGATGGCTTTCCTCACTCCAGAGAAACAAGTTTATTTGACAGCCTACTTCAAACTATTGGCCACAAAGACCCAGCTATCTGCAAGCCCTGGGGTTCATGGCCTCTTGCATTCTACTAATTCCAGATGCAAGACTGCATATGAGGAAACTACAATGGTATTTAAAAAGCCTATGGTGTCAACATTCGCAGGACCTGGAATCAATGATTCCTATCATTCCTTGTATAGAGATAGTTCCTTTGATGGGCAGAGGCCTGCTACCACAAGGGGCTCCCTTTCACTCTACCCCCTCCCGCCCAAACCCTAACAGACACATCAGACTATGCATGGGGGACTCACTTGGCAGGGCAGTGCATTCAGGGCAAATGGAACCAGAGACAGATGCACCTACATAACAAGCAAAAAGAAATGCTAGCTATACAGAATGCCCCGACAGCCTTCAAGGACCACATTCTTCCAGGACAATTATTGGTAAAGACAGACACCACAGTTGTGGTACATAAACAAGCAGGGGGGAACCCACTCATACCCTCTCTGCTCTGTGGAACACAGCCTTGAGCTACCAAATGCACCTACAAGCTCAATTCCTTCCAGGCAAGCTAAATTCACTGGCAGATGACCTACGCAGAAATCTCATGGACCTACACGAATGGAAATTGGAACCAAAAATATTCAACCTCCTGAACAAATGGACTCCAGAGGTAGACCTAGTTGCCTCCCCTCAGAACTAGCAAGTGGACAAATTCTGCACAAGGACTTCCCACAGTCTAGCTTGGAAAGTGGATGCCCTGTCCTTTACCTGGGAAAGCTTCTCTGTTTATGCCTTTCCCCCCTTGGCCTCTCCTCTCGAAGGGTCTGCAAAAGATCAAATAGGACAAGCCAAGGAAAATACTGATGGCAACACCAGCACTGGTACCCTCTCTTGCACAGTATGACACTGTTGGAACCATGGCACCTGCCTCAGACCCCTTCCCTGCTGTCCCAGCAGGCAGGGTAGATTCTGCACTGTCAGCTTCAAACCCTGAACCTTGCAGCCTGGATAATTCCTTGAGCCCTCCAATGGCATCCCTCAGTAAGCAGGTGCTAGATGTCATTCTGGAGGCAAGGAGGGCCTAGTACTAGAAAATCCAATGCTGAAAGGTGGAAAAGATACTGTTCCTAGAGCCAGACTCTGGGGATGGGCCCAATGGTGCCCAGCTTACCTCGTATTCTTCAGTACTTAACAGAAATGCTCCACAAGGGTCTATCCTTCTTGTCAATTAAAATTCATGCCTCTGCCATTTCAGCACATTCTAATACTGAGCCACCCCTCATCTCTCACCCCCCTGCTAAAGCAATTCCTTAGAGGGGCCAAAAATGTAAGACCCCCCCCCAGGAGAGCCCCTATTCCAGCCTGGGACCTTAACTTTGCATTGGAAAAGCTCACTCTCCCTCCCTTTGATCCAGCTGCAACTGCAGTGTTGAAATTCCTTTCTTGGAAAACAGCCTTCCTTCTAGCCATCACTTCAGCAAGAAGAGTGTCTGACTTACACGCCCTCATGGCAGTGGACCCTTCATTATCTTCCATGCAGACAGGGTTTCCCTCAGGACCAATCCTTCCTTTATGCCCAAGGTGGTGTCTAGTGTGGCCCTAAATCAGTCCATTCATTTGCATGCTTTTTTCCTTAATCCACAAAACAAAGAATGAATACTGCACTCTGGACGTGCACAGACAACTTAGATTTTATTTGGACAGGACTAAGCCTCTCAGAAAATCTGAACAGCTGCTAGTTGGCTTTGCTGCGGGGGATGAGGGAAAGGCCATTTAAAACTAACCATTTCTGAATGGATAGCCCATTGCATTAATTTCTGCTACAAGCACCATGGAAAACCTACCCCACAGGGGATAAGATCACTTTCCACCAGGGCTGCAGCTACTTCTACAGCCTTTCTCAGAGGAGTCCCTACCAGGGACATCCTAGAAGCTGCTGCCTGGAGCTCTGTACATACCTTCACAAGGCATTACCACATGCCTATTTGTTTCTAAATCAAGAGCTGGTTTTGCCACTGCAGTCTTGCAGGGCTTAATGCTCCCAAACTTCCTCCTCCCTTCCTTAGCTTTGGGAATCTACCCAAATGTGATAACTGCAACAGTGAAACACAAAGAACATAGTACAGTTGTGTACACTTACCATAAATGTAGATGTTAGAGTGTATTCACTGTTTCAGTCCTGGTTACCCTCCTTCACAGCCCCCTGATTTCTCTTGGCTCTTCCTTTCCTTCTTGTTTGGTGTATTTAAGTTTTCTGGTGTATTTGCTTTTTGATGGAGGTGTACCATAATGTATAATTGCTTCCCATTGTGGGGGCACCTGACATCTGGGGCAAGAAAAACTGATGTAATGGCATTGGCTGCATGTTTTATACCCCTGGCGACCTGACGTCATGGAAGAAGCAACAGCATCCAACGCAGAAATCCAAGACTCTGGTATTCAGGCCAGTTAGGGCTACCTGCAGGCAGATAACCCAAATGTGATGACTGCAACAGTGAATACACACAAACATCTACATTTATGGTAAGTGTACGTAACTGTACTTTAGGCACACCTTGCATTCAGTCCCTGTCAGAGACTGGGGGCACATGCCGTTGGAGAGTTGTACAAAGGGCAGCAAGGAATTTGGTACATCTGTCTCTGAACGTCCACAGATGCATGTGCAGATAGGGAAGTTAAAGCATAAAGTAGAGGAAAAATACATTTGTTACCTGGCACCAAGCTTGGGTTAGAGTTAGTGCACTGGGGAGGATGAGAGAGCCTAGTATTCCTAGTGGATGAGGAGAGGCCTTGGAAGCAGCAGGCTCATGGCTGTGACTGTTTACATGGTGCCTTATGTCTGCTTCTCTGGTGCCAGCTGACACAACCAGTGCACCAGCTAGAGTTCATATTCCAGGACATGTAGGTATTACCTCAGCTGGTGACTGCTAACCCCAACTTTGTTCCCTGGCAGCCAGTTCCAAATCCCTTGTCACCATAAACACTTCAGCCCTCATGGGAGGCCAGCATTGTCAAGAAAAGATAGTCATAGGTGCACAGTCACTGAATGAGGCCAGTCTCTGCATCCATATCCTGGAGATAAGGGCAGCCCTTCTGACTTTGCAGGCACAGCAGGATTCCCTAACCCCCATGGTGCAGTAATTATACATGCTGACAGTACTTTAGTGGCTTGGTACATAATGAGCAAATGGAAACCCACTCCTCACCCTTGCACCAAGTGTCATCATTGAGGGTGTGGGAAAGAGTTGTGGCCTGTAACCATTTTTGTCGACAGCAGGTCACGTGTTGCGGATGCCAGTAACTTATCAGGTATGTTCAGTTGTCTCCTAATACAACAAGTGTTCCGTAGCGTGTCAGTAGTGCAGAAAATCGTCCTGCAGTTGGGTAAGATTAGTTGTGACCTGTTTCCTGTGACTATTTAGCCCAAGCCCTTGGCTACAGTCTGGGTTCCATTAATGTGCTTTTGGCTGCCATAGTAAACTTCCATCAGGGGATAACTCTTCATTGCCTGCCTCCCTGCAAGGCATTTTTAAAATGCACTTTTCTTTTTTAGGCTGCCTTTGAAGGCTGTGATCCCTGTGTGAGAGCTGTACTTTGTGCTAGAAAAAAACTGTACTCAAAGCCAGGGCAGAGCTGAAGTAGGTTTTATGGTAAATATTGTTCCTGGTAGCAGTTGCACCCATAAATCAGAATTGCCAGTCAGTCTTTCATAGCTATTTGGGATTCCTGGCTTATGAAACCCATCCTTCGTGTCTGAAGTAGCCACCAGATCAAACTTGAACTAGTGCGTTCATATGCCATCTTTTTTTCCAGAATATTCCAGCAGAAGGGAGTACTGAATACACTGTATGGACATGCACAGGCAAATTTGATTTTATTTTGACAGAACCAAATCAGTTAGAAAGGATCCACAGCTTTTTTAATCTTCAGTAAATGTTCGGGGGTTTGATTCTGGTCCTCCCATGTGATCATAGTCCTTTGTGGCTTGCTCCCCAAGAGGAGTCACCCCAGATAATGAGCTGGGGACACTTTTCCTGCCTCAGAGAGTGCACCCTACCCTTTTAGATACAAAAAGTAACTTTCTGTGACTGGAGTGGGACGATCAGATGCATACTACATACTTATTGATGGTCCTGCCCTCCGCCTAGGAGTGGAGTCATCCTAGAGCAAGTATGGAGGAAGACACTTAAGCATGGTGCCCAGTAGCACAGGCACTAGGATATCTGGCGAGGTAGGGAAACCATGCAATCCTTTTTAAAGGGATGGAGTTTGTAACTTGGGGAAAGTGTCCTGCTGATTTTAGGACCTGGGCCATCTTGAGTTCTGGCAAAGAGCAACGCACCCATTTCTTCCACAGAGTAGAGCCACGCATATGGTGTGGTGAAACTATAATACTCTTGAGAAGTATAGACTGTCCATCATATATAAAGCTTATGGTGAAAACTGTGTGCCTGTGTTGCCCTTTAAAGTTTATTTCTAAACCTTGGGAAGGTAAGTAACTGAGATGCATTTTCAATCTCACAATCTGGGCGGCACAGTGGTGCAGCGGTTAACGTTGTCACCTCACAGCAAGAGGTTCTCCGGTTCGATTCTCGGCTGGGGTGCCTTCTGTGTGGAGTTTGCATGTTCTCCCTGTGTTCGCGTGGGTTTCCTCCGGGTACTCCGGTTTCCTCCCACATTCCAAAAACATGCATCTGGAGCATTTCTCCCCGGGCCTCCGCTGAAAACAGGCTCTGTGGAACCTAGTCGGACATTCCCGGTCAACAAATGTTAAATATATAAAATAAATAAATAAATAGTCATTGAGGAGACTGTTTTAAAGTACAGAGGGGGTTATCTTGTATGCAAGAAGTGAATTAATTGGCTCTTATTTTATTCTGGTTGCAGTGTTCTAGTTCTGAAGGTCTACTGTCTTCAAAGAAAGAGAAGAGAGCATGTTAGCTGCCAAATTTATATCTTAAGGCTTTATTTTTGAAGGGGAGTTTACTTGTGTAGATCTCACTGAAGGCATTATTTGAAATGCTAGTACATCTTAATATGAATTAAAGAAATGTTTCCCCTGTTAGTGCACTCAAGGTTTTGGTGTAAAATTGTTAATCCAAGCTGAGTTACTGGTGTTGGAGCAATGTTTCTTAAGAAAGTCTGGTACTTTTATCATAACCTTTCTTTTGTTTTGAGAGTTCCATTGACATTTATAGCTAAAACCAAAATGCTTTTGTCAGCATACTAGATTGTTGTACCGTAGCTTTTCTTTCTGGAGCCTGGATGCAGTTCTTAACCTTACTATGATGCTGCCTTACCTCTTGGCCACATACTTTCTATCTGTCATGTTCTATGCAGTGCCCAACTGAGAAAAAATCTTCAGTGCTTTGTAAAGGAAAGCAGAAACCTGCTTGGTCTGACCATTAAGCTGATTTTGTTTTTATTAGTCATTTCCTTGAATATTCCTATATCTACCGTAAAAGAAAAGACACAGCTAAAAAAGATTTGTTTGCATGCAGGTGCCGCAACCTTTTGAGTCCTGTATTAATTTCAGACAGTGCTGCTCTGCATTTACAACTGTGCAGTGCATGACATGAGATAGATGAAGTATGCAGTGCTGTAAACTTGGAAAACCTGCAAGCAGCTTTAGGAAAGGCATAGTTACTGTTTTTTAGCACCAGGCTGCAAAGTTGCTTGATCTTCTAAAACCATGCGTCTTTACTACCCTTTTAATGTCTTCATTCCATGTTCAAGTCTCATCGCAGATCTGAAAGAACCTTCCCTTATGTAAGTGGATTTTTTTCTGCTATATTTGTAGTGTTTCCAAGGCACTGTTTACTGCAGTAAGCTTTGGATTAGTATGCATTAAATGTTAAGCAGAATATAGTGCCTCCAAGAGAGTCTTTTTTTTCCTGATCATATTTGTTGCATGGAATTTCTTACCTGTATGGTCACTGTATAAAAATCACAGCAAGACGTTTGTTCTGCTTCATATTTGGCAGAGTAGTCATATTGCATTCATGACTTGTATACTTTACTGCTAACAGTACTGTAGTAAGGTAGCATTGAGAAAACACAATGCCTTCTCTTTGAAGGAATAGTATACTCTGGCTTGTTCAACATACCCTTCTTTGAAGGGTGGGTGCTGAAAGAAAAGCAAAACTGAACATAAATAAGACTACCTCAAAAGTTTGTGGAAGGAAAAAAAAAAATGCCTGCAGAAGAGTGCATTTCAGCTGACTGCCATGTTTTTCATTGCAAAAATGTTTTATTTTGTAATGCTATTGTATTACCTCTGTAACCTCAGCGTTGATTAGTTATGGTGCAGCAGCAGTGGTGATGTGCGGCTAAAGCGGCTTTGTGCCCTTACTCTGATACCTTTGTAATTTGTATCTTCATACCACTTTCTGGTAAATGAATTTTGAAATTACTGATATTCATGTTGCGACCCTGATGGGGATAAAAGTACACATGTACAAAGGATAAAGGTGCTTATTTAGCCAATAGTGTGTTTTTTTAAAAAAAGTTACATTGCAGTCATGTTACAGGAGACCAGTGTGTAATGCTGCTAATGTGTGTTGTTTTTTTTTTAGCTGCAATAGAGAATACTCTTCAGGGTTGGACTGTGGTTTGTGTAGGAACACTCTTTCCCCACCCCCCATACAATACATACACACATTTAAAAATGCATGCTTGTAGACTTCTGTTCAGGAATGTTAGGAACAGAAGTCGCTTAAAATGTGTATTCCTGCCTGTTTTTCATTTGGAAGGAGAATGTTAGGAACAGAAGTCACTTAAAATGTGTATTCCTGCCTGTTTTTCATTTGGAAGGATGGTCATTGTGGGGTGTTATGCATAAAAGTTAATTTTCTTTAAGCACATAGTGTTTGCTTATTCACTCAAGGGATAACTGCAGGTTTCTAGTAAGCACTTGGCACAGCCATCACATTCCTGCTGCACATGGTTTTGAGAGGGCATGACTTGTTATATAACCATTTTACTTTATTGTTCATCTACCTCTTAGTAAAAGAATAGAAAATGGGTAGTGGCAACTCCATATGCTATAGTTTAGACAAAATGCTTTTTCTTCCAAAGATTTTTTTTTTTCATATTAGAAATTCAGTGTTTTCTTTTAAAATCATTAGGTTAAAAACATACTTAAAACTCTGCCGTTCTATATTTAAAATTATTGAATGAATTGCTTTACTTTCATACTATTTTGATTTTCCACTGTGTGAGATGCACAGCTTTTCTTTCTTAGCAAAATGGTTAGTGGCATGAAAACATTGTTCATGGTTTAATTCAACAGAAGCGCTATGATAGCATTTGTGGTGTTTATATGCACTGACATGGAGAAACAGAGTGGATTTTTATTCAAAGCAGTAAATTTTAATTTAAAAAAAAAAACACAAACTTGTTTTGGATTTGAGCAGAATAATTGTTTAAAATGTGATAGCAGTTGGACACTTTGCAGTTTTCATGAGACCTGTACAAATGTTTGCCCGATAACCCTGCCTGATATACTAGTGAACTTGTAGTGGCCTTGAGATTTAGGCCATGTGACTTGGTTCTTTTCTGTTCTGATTGCATTCTGGCTAGTGAATTTGTGATGTATTAGGGCTGAATGCTTTTTGTACAGAAAGGTTGAAGGATAAGCTGTAGTATTTGAGGGAGGCAGTAAGTAAGGGAGTCAGAAAAGGTCATGAGGTTTATAGTTTCATAAACAATGTTTTGGGAAGTTTCAGGTTTATAGTTTCATAAACAATGTTTTGGGAAGTTTCCTTCTGGAGTCATCTGGCTTTCTTTGCTGAGTTCCAGTTTGGAGTCTGCTGGCTCTGACTGTTCCTTCTCACCCTTGTACTTGACCCCTTTGAAAATGGGGCTTCTGAAGGCTGCAGCATAAACTTTGAAGTGAGGAGGGGGAGGTGTGTGTGGTATCACTCCCTGCAGTGTGACAATTTGAGGTTTGGATTAAGCCTTAGAGGGAGGAAAGTCTCCTTGAACAAAGATCAGTACGGCGGGGGTTGCACTATATTAAAACTTCCATTTTTTTCTAGTATTCTGTCATTAACTGTGATGCAATTTATTTTAAGCTGATTTTTGCCCTCATTTCCTACTGTGATCATCAGATCTCTGTCAGCTGGCCTATTCAATCCTAATAACCAGAGAGCTGAACAGGGATTGCCAGCAATACAGCTGTTGGGAGTGGTGTGGGTTTTCTGCTTTGTACTGGGCACCAGTGAGCATTCTTGTTGACATCCGCCTTTGTGATGTCTGTACAACACCATAGGATGTGATCAGCTAGTTGTGCTACCCTTTGTTGAAAAGCATCTCTACATGATTACCCCGGTCTCTATCAGTGAGTCTATTGGAATATTGGATGCACATCACCCCCATCCTGAAGAGTGGCGGACATGTTTAAGCCTTTGTCGTGCCTGCCCACCCCAAATCAGCTCCAGCAGGCACCCATGCCGCTAATTGAACTCTGGTCTCCTGGTCATAGTCTGGGCTTTATCCTTCTATGCTGATGGAGCTGGCAACCATGTCATCCTTTTGCTCAAATCTTAATATTTCTGCATATTGTATTTCTAGAGACAATAACAAACCTATTTAGTGGCATTTCAGTAGCCTTTTGTAACTTACGCAGATTACTTATGTTTAGCTGGTTTGGGCATTTAGCACTTCCTAGCATTTTGTGTGTTGCACACAGCCCTCTGTTGCTGATAGGTTGTTTAGGCAGTAAAATCAGGGTCCTTCCTTAAAGGTGTTTCAGACATCCTGTCACTTGTATGAAGAACTGCAGCAGAGCTATTTGTCCACACTTGGTGAGACAGTGTCATTTGGACATGGCCTGGCATGTCCCAGATTTGACCCATGACTGCAGATTCGCATCAAAAGTAGGTACATTTGTAGGTGATAATACAGCATTCAGCATACCAGCATGATTTAGTTATCAAAACTAGCTACCACGTTTTGGAAACTGTGGACACATTGTTTCTAGCAGACACCTGAATGCATAACTTGGCATCTGGAAACATATTTTGCTACTGTTCCTTCCTTTGTTAATTTTTAAATGTACACTTGTGTTTTCATGGTTGGAACTGCCTGATGCTTCTTACTGCTGGACCTGGTCATAGGTAAGTACTAGTCTAGCTGACCTTAGGGGTCATTTTAAGGCAAGCCAGTTTCCCTTTTTGTACTCAAAATAAGCTTTCCTATTTAATTATAGATTATATGTTGCCCCTAATGAAAATAACTGGGATCATACCTTAGATAATTTGAGGGGATCCATGCAGTAGGATGAAGCATTTAGGAGCTGCATTTGCCTATTTAGTAGTATAGGGGAAGTCCTGGGGTAATTTTTCTGTTTCCCATCCATAGATCTAAGGTACATTTGAAAATGGACAGGGATGTACTCTGTTTTATGTAGATGGGTAGTCTGTTCCATAGCAGTGGCATTCCCTGCAAAATATACCATCGTCCAAACCGTTCTGTTGATGTTGTGGAAGAGGTTTAGATACCTAGACTGAGTATTTATGATGCCATTTGACTTGCTGATGTGCAGTAAAACTATCCGTAATGGATTGGAGAATACCTAGTTTCCCAGACACAGGTCACCTGTTAGCAGTCTGTAGAATACAGAGTATAGTGACAGGATTTTGAGTCTGTCCATGTAGGACATGTTGTTTAGGCCTTCTATCCTTTTAGTAAATTCTGTTGTCAGAATCATTCCTTTGCCTAGGGTATATGAGGTTCCCAGAGCTTAATATGCCTTTTGCAGTTCATTTCTATATCCATTGTGCTGCATAGTAGCATACACATAAGGTCCATTTTTGTTGCTAAATCCCAGTGTCTTGTTTTACCAGCAGTCTTTGTTTGTAATAGAACAGTCACTCCACCAGCATACCAGTAAATCCATACACCCATTCCTAAGTAGAGCTTCAAGTGTTGCTTGACACAGAACCCTGCTTTGTCCATTCACTAAAAAAATATCCTCTGCATATTTAGAAATTCACAAGTTCTTGCAGAATAATTTTAAGGTGAAGAACACTCCATAGAATTGTCTAAGAACTGTTATCAGTACCACAGTAAACTGTATACTTTTTGTTATAAATCCATTTTTGTCATGATCTGAAAATAAAGAATTTTGTGTAATATACAGTAGTAGTTTGATATCCACCTACAAGTCTAAAATTTGAATGAGAACCTTGGATTTGCCTAGTGGTAATCATGAAAAGTTATGTAAAGGAGAACACTGTAGTCTGAAATTATAGAATGAGTGGCTAACGCACGCTGTCACTCAGATTAAAGTCCAGACTAACCAGCATGCACTAAACTTTACAGAATCATGAAATGATGCTTCCAAGTCGGTGCCTGAACAGGTAATGCACATGCCTTTGGTGCTGGAAGATAAGGCTGTGTTCTTTTCCCGCCTCCAGTGATTGGATTCATATTCAGTTACTGACACTTCATTGCAGAATTAGGGGGTGCTACATTCTTGAGTGGGCCATCCTTTGTTGGGGCATAAATGGCTAGGATTAAAAATATTCTAGGACTGTTAGCCTAGTAACCTCCCATCTTAACTAAGAGCAAATCTGTTCACCTTTGAATCTGTCCAACCAAAAAGGCTTGGAAATTAAGATGGAAAACAAAGTACCACAACTTTAGTTTCCTTTGTAATAGGAACTGTGGTTTATTGTTACAGACGAGGCACAAGTTTGCACTGGGATCATGCAGTATAACTTAACAGGGCTTTAAAAAGTAATTTCAAACTGTAGGATCATTAGGGCATTTCCAGGTTTTATTTGACTTGAAGTGCACTTAACCCATTTACACCTGTTTAGCTCTGAGGGTTAAGGCAGGGTTGCTAATAAGTTTCCTCCTGTAGTCTTGGATTTGGTTCTCTGTCTTCACTTGCAGAATCTTACTGTTACTGTGCCTGATAGGGTTACCCAGGCAAACATTAAGCAGTTAGAGGAAGGGGAGCAGCAGATTTTTCTTTTGTTGCTGTCTTCCTGTTTAATTTCATTCTGCATTGACTGACATCCCATATAACAGTGATTCTCAGTGTTATACCCGCAGACTGCAAGGACAAGTTCAGCTCCCTCATGACCCTGAATTACGATAAGCAGGTGTCAGAAAATGAATTGAGTTACACACACCACTTCTTTTTCCCCTCTTAAAAGAAGCAAACTAGATAAGTGCCTAAATGGCTAACCATCAGAGTGTTGGAACTTTTAAAGTAGTTTTTTTGCTGCAGGACTGAGCATTGTTTTCCTAACTGGAGAGCACTGACATTGAATACTTGACCTGCTGACCATATAGTTGTGCAAAATAAAATTAAAGAATAAGTGAAATGTGAAGTGCTTAAATTAAAAGCTGCTCTGGCATTTACTAATGTTGCCAACTGCTTTAATGTCATAATAAAATGTTAAATGGTGGCATAAAACGGGTACCAGTTAATTCTCATCAATGGTGTATCCTGCCTGCAGGTAGCTGAGTTGAGCCAAACTTCCAGAGCTGTCCTTTCCCCCATTGGCTTCGTCTGATTCTGTCCTTTGCTTATCAGGACATTGGTGGTATATGTGGGGAATTAGTCATTGCCATCTTCAGACTATTCTTAATGTAATGCTTATCTGCAGTGCAAGTGTCATCATTCTGATGGTTTAGCCTTTTTCCCACGAATGGTACATACCCCACAGAGAAGTTTCTCTATAATTTTGTTTTGTGTTAGTACTGTTAGTGCCTGATAGCCTAGCCTCGGAGCATGATATAGACTGCTGTCCACAAGGTTCTAGTTTCATGCTTTGGATAGTTAGGAGAAGAGTGAAGCATCTCTGGGGGAGTGTACAGCACAAAAGAAGGGTGCATGACTGGTCTTGTACAGCTATGGTGTTAGATATGGTCTCCAGAAGTATAATCATTTGGTTGTCCACCCATTAAAAAAGTTCCTTTTGGTATCTCACTCAAAACTTTAAGGTCTAAAGCAGCAAAGCCTAAAACAATGCCTAGTTTACCTTTTCAAGTGGATCCTCATCCCTGCCCATGTCTTGGGCTGCTACTTATGATTTCAACTGAGTCTAAGCAATCAGCTGTAGAAAATCCTGAGGTGTCAGATCTCTCAGGGGAGAAGGGTTAAAACTGAGCTTGTGAAGGATTTGATATCCCAGAATCAGAGTGGGTGAGCTGGCATATGTGGACCACCTCTTTCCCCTCTGTTATGAATGTGGCAACAAGGATATCTTATCCTATGCCTCACCAGCAGAAAATCTTTCATTTGGGTACACCCTTTGTAAGGTAAAGGTGGAGTTCAGTGTCCTAGCACTTTCTTGGACCTTGGGTATCCCTTCAGTCATAGGAGGTGCTGTAGGATACAGTCATTGGTGCATATCTGGAGACATTCTCTTCCCCCTGCTACTAGGAAACCAGACTGGTTCAGCTTGGATCAAGGATTCCCACAGGTTTGATTGCAAGAGTCTTCTGGCTTTTCTCAGTAGTGTTCATGGATTTCAGGGTTCTATCTCCATCCTCAATGGGAGGAAAAGTTAAAAAGCTAAATTGCCGGACCCATATGCTTAACTGTCACCATCCCTGCTGGATGAGATTCAGGGTAGTGAGGATCACACATAATCACAAACGAGATGCTGGAGTTATGTGACATCACAGGTTACAAGCTACCCCAGTAAGTGTGGCTGTGATGCAGTGGATGCATCATGCAGGGCAGCAGTTAAAGGGTTTGTGCTTTGGAGACCTGCTTGGGCTGAGATACAATCCATGCCAGATTATTTGAAGGTGGAGCTCCTAAATGCACTATTAGATAATGAAGTCTTTATACTTTTTGCAGAAAATGTCTCTCGAGATTAGAGGAAGAAAGTCGGGAAACCTTGCAGTTAAACATTTTTTTTCAGTTGTAGGAATTATCCCTGTCATGTCTTTCCCAAGCAAGACAAAGGTAAGCACAAAAAGAATGGCAATCCAAGTCTTAAGAAGAAGCTTGTTCCCCGAAGGGAACAGCCGTAATTCATCCAGGCTGTCCTTCATCCCCTTTAAAAATCTAACACCAGCCACCCTCAAACCCAAACAGAGCAGTCTTCCACTTACTTGGAGGATAGGTGGATGTTTAGAATTTTCTCTAAACAAATGGGAAAGCATTACCCTGAACACGATCATTGCACCTCCTGAGGCAAGGATACAGACTTTACAGTATCAAGGCAGACCAAAATATGGAGTACTAAGCCACGATGGTGCAGCGGTAGCATTGTTGCCTCACAGCAAGAGGTTCTCCCATTCGATTTTCTGCTGGGATCGTCTTCTGTGTGGGAGTCTGCATGTCCTCCCCGCATTCGAGTGGCGTTCAAAAGACATGCGTAGAATGGGCGTGCCTTCGTTAAAGGTTGGGTGTTGAGCTAGCACCTCAGCACCATAAAAATCTACTGCCAGTCATTAGCGGACCGGAGTTCCGCTGTGACTACTCCTAACCGGGAAGAGCCAAAAGAACTACTACTGTGCCAAAAGGTCAGGTAGCTGTTGTGTCACCACTCCTAAAGGACATTGCTGGCCCAGCAACCATTGAGATTAACAAAAAGGAAGAAAGGATTTTACTCAAAGCTCCTCCTTTTGCCCAGAAAACAAGACATATTGTGATGTCCTTCTATTCCTGTGTTGCAGTGTTCTTAGTGTGGGATTTTCCACCTCACGTGACCCGAACTTCCACTCCTATACAAAAGCTGAAGCCTAATTGCTATAAGTGCATGAGATGTCACACATTGGGCCATAAACCAGGGACCTTAAATGTGGCATCTGCAGGCAGACCCCAGAACGTTTCAGCCACAGATGACATCACATTGATCGCTTTGCTACTAAACTCGAAGACTTCTAAAAAGCTAGATACCCCATTGGGGAAAATTTCCATTTCTTTTTTGCTTGAGCTTGGTTAGCTGTAGTTATCATTTGCCGATGTTATCTAAGAAGGGCAAATGCCGTTGTGGGCATCAGGTACCGCATAAAGATATGAACAACCGCTGGCTCAGCAGCCATTGAGATTAACAAAAAGGAAGAAAGGATTTTACTCAAGGCTCCTCCTTTTGCCCAGAAAACAAGGACACATTGTGTTCTCTCTTAGAACTAAGCAAGGTCTTGAGTACTCCAAAGTTCAAATGCTTGATCCTTCAAGGACTTCTGGGTTGTCCCATAAGGGCTTCCTTTGACTTCAAGGATGCTTACCTACATATTTCCATTGCAAGCAACAGTGGAAGGTTCCTAAAGTATGAGGGATCATTTCCAATCCACCCTCTTCCCTTTAGACTTGTTTACTTCACCCAAGGTCTTTACACAGTGCCTTGCTGTAGTAATAGCTTTTTGCAGGGGCATCTACACCTACCTGTATGACTGCTTTATTCAAGCAGATTCCATGGAAAAAAATTCATAAGGCCTTGATTTTCACTTGTGTGTTTTCAGTGATGTTTTTCTTTCAACTTCCAGGTCAGACTTGACCCCAGGCAAGAGTGGTGTTTCTGGGGACTGTGTGAGATATAACTGCAGAAGTCCTGTCTGCTAGAGGGCAAGGTGAAATCCTTGAAAGGCATCCTCCAGCCAACCCTAGGGAAGGATATGATCATGGTAAGGGAGTTTCTCAGTATACTGGGTTATGGGGCATCATATATTATCATTTTCAACTATTAGGACTGTGTAAGAGAAAGTTAGTGGTATCTCTGCAACAGATGTTTGCATTCCTGACCACTGGAAGCCCCTGTTCCTGATTTACATTGTGTAAAAAAAAAAAAAAAAAAAAAAAAAAAAAATGAAAAATATCTCATGTTGGCTTATGCAGATACAGGTCAATACTGGAGTAGCTTTTCAGAGAACTCAGGTGCTCAGTGCAGACTTCTCTGACTTGGCCATGGGGGAAAGATATGATGGCAGCTTGGCTTTAAAACATTCATGTAGTTTTAGATGCAGAGTATATGCCAAATCTTTAAGGACAAAGCCATAGTGTTGTGTTGCCAAGCAAGTGGGGTGGGGCAGTCCTGCATCTTGTGTAGACTGGTGATGCAAGCTTGGAAAACTGCCCAAGAGTCCAGCTTACATCCCTTCACTAGATGGTGTTTTGGTAAGATGAGGCGATCCCAGTTGGATCCACATTTAGTGTATGTTAAATGGCGAGCTTTCTGGATCTGTCCAAGTGTGATAATAAGTAGACCATTTTGGCTTCCCCAGAAAACTGGCAGTAGAGGAAGTTGTGCTGCAAACAGCCACTCCGGCTGTGCAGGTTGTAGATGTCTTCTGCGTGAATTGTGATTTTGTACACTTCCTTTACCACCGATCTGTAAAGGTTTGCAGAAGATCAAGTAGGAACAGCCAAAAGTAATTTTTATATCCCCATTTGGCTCCGGCATCATTGGTCATTTCTTATCCAAAGTCTGGCAGGGACAGAACCAAGAGTGTTTTCTCAGTGTGTGGGTGTTGTCCCAGAAAAAGCGTTCCAAATGATCTTATGACTACCCTAAGGGTGACAGATTGGATGAACTAGAACTTATCTGTTCTACACCCATGTTTGCAGAAGACATGCTAATATAATCAAAGGGCAGAAAACCAAACACAGGGTGATTGTATCTAGCAGAATGGAAGATATTCTCCCTTTCCTGCTTGTCCAGTATGAAGGCCCATGATGAAGCCATGCACATCACTGGTCAGTAGTTATGTTGAACCTTTATAGGACAGGTCTAGCCTATGCATCTTTGAAGTTTCATGTTTCTGGTATGACAGCTTGTCCACCTCTGGACCCTTCTTTGTACTGTCTGCTACCAAATCATTTCTAAGAGGATTATTGCATCTTAGAACAACCAGAAAAGCCATTGTCCCGAACTGTGGAACCTCAGTTGTACTTGATAAAATCATATCCTCACCCCTTTTGAATCAGTTTCCTTGCCCAACCCCTCCCCTCTTATCAGATCTGGAAGCACTGATGTGGAGGAAAACATTTTTCCCCACAGGGATAGGGTGTTCATTTGCACCAACCCTTTGTGTCAAAAGTTGTGCCAAAGATTTCCTTGGATCAGACCATGTATTTTTCCCTAAACCTTAGAGTAAGTGTGAATTTTATTGGATGTGCTTTGACAACTACTATTCTGTTTGGATAAAGAAAAGTACATCAGAAAATCAAGATGTCCTTTGTAAAATGGCAGAGAAGGAAAGCCTGCAAATGAAACTTTGTATGCTGCAGCTTCTCCCTATGGAAAGCCATTACCAGGGCATGTGAAAGCCCACTCATCTAGACCCAAAGCAGCCACCACAGCATTCTCCAGAGGGGTCGGTGCCCTCCACAATATTCCCTGGAGGGATCAGTGTCAGGGCAGAGTTTGTTTCTGCTATTCTGCAAGGTCAGGGGTCTATCATAGTCCAAAAAGGCCATCCCACTCAAAGGTCCAGTGTTTTGGGCATTATCCTGTTAAGAACTGCAACAGTGAATGGTATAGTGAATGTAGTCCAGTAGCGTTAGGAGCCTGTCATAGTCATGGGTGTTGAAGTTCACTGTTCTAGTCTGTTGTCTCCGTCTTTCCCCTCTGTCATCCTTCTTGGCTGGGTAATTGCATACTGCCTCACCCTCTTCTTTCTGCTCATCTCCCTACCAGACCAGCGTATTTGAAACTAGAAATTTTAGAAAGAAATGCCTTGTGGATGGACTTTTATGTCAGTGTAAACCCTTTTTTTTTTTTTTTTTTTTTTTTTTTTTACCTTTGGCTCAGTCATGCTTTGGCACAACAGGCTACTTGTCAAGCCAGGACTCAAAAGATCCAAAGATGCACAATCTCTTATACCACCAATGTCCTGACATTCAGGATTTAGGTACACCTCTGGAAGGTGAGCTTGCTGCGGACTACATCAGATTCATAGCTGCCTCATCTAATACCCAGTGCTGTTCCTTGATCTTGGTACTCTTCCACATCAGCTCTTCTGATGACCAAAAAAAAAAAGGCAGTTCAGTTAGTCTGAAACATTGAGCCAAAAGCCATTTCCCGCCTCCACCCCCCTCCGCTTCTCAATTGGAGAGCAAAAAAAAGACAGCTTTTACTTAAACTGTAGCATGCAAATGGTTTACTGCACAAGTGCATTCAGCAATGCCAGAAGATATATATATATATATATATATATATATATATATCCCATTGATGAGGGATGCAGCAGTGGATGTACTTGCAAGTAAGCCAAGTTCTTAACATAATTGTACTTTCTTTAGCTGGTGACGTTGGTACCAGATGTTCTTAGATTTGAATGCACAAAACAGGATTCACCCATGAATAAAATCCAGATGTTAGCACTATTAAGTTGCATGGCGGATGACTTCCCTAAGTATTGTCTTCAGTAAATATTGAAAGGATGCTTTATTTGTACACCATTCACCATAATTTGCACAGGCTTTTGTGACCGATTCTGCATAAAAGTGCTCTGTTCTGCTCCATATTCATAACACAGAAAATTCTGAATGGATTACTGCTTCTGATTAGTGAAATAACTGGTACATAAAATCAAATGTTCTTTGGGCAGATATGAAGTCATTTGCATAGTAAAGTATATCTCCGTTATCTTTAAGATTTACAGTTTGAGTGCCATATTTTTCTGTTAGATTTTTTTATCTCTTTGTAATGTTAAGCTAATTTTGAAAACTGTACTGTTGTACAGTATAGGTGATTTTGGTTGCTATATGCCTTTCATAGCTGGACAAGTCATGCAGCAGAATTTGCCTGCAATGCTTTCTTGCTTCATGTTAAAACTAATAAAGCGGCTTGTTGGTACATTCTTCACTAGGTACCACTAGCAAGTAATGTTTAAAATGCACTGACATGATAGCATTTTTTAAAGTAATTGTACATGAAATACCTGTTTTATTCAGATGTTCTGAATCAAGTTGATTGTTTTTGTCTCTGTTTTATTGGTCTAGCAAGTATGCATATCTTTCTTGAAACACACGTAAGCAGAATGCAATCAAAAGATACCACAGTAATTGAATTGCAAGAAAACTGTCCATGTTCTGTCTTCAGCTAAAAAATGTTCGTGTCAGAAAACATGCTAAGCAAATAGATGCATTGCATTATTTGATTTGAATTTTGAAAACTAAATTTTGTTCACCAGCCACTTTACCATATAGCCCAAATATCTTGTACACAAGATTTCTCATAAAGCATGTATTATGTTCCTTTCTTGTTAATTTGCCTCATGATTGTACCTGAAATTCACTTGCCTTTCTCTAAAGATGTGTGCCATCTAACCTGAAGTTTTGAAATGAAGACAGAATTTTAATGTGCTGCTTCATACCACTTCTTTACACTCTTATTTTGCTAAATTTCCATTGTAATAAGAATTTGAGTGAAATCACAGTTTTAATAACTTCATTTTGTCTTTGTGAAGCTGGTCAGTTTGGTCAGATTTTGAGCATTTCCAGTTCTCTAGAACTGGACTGTCTTGTTCCCCTGGCTGGAATTTACCACAAAACAGCTTTACTCTAATGTTTTATTTTTTAAATAAAAATAAATCTTGTTTGTATTTTCTTGTCTTTTTTTTTTTGAATGCGGAATACAATGCATAATGGGAAAGGCAATGTCATGGTTGATGTAATGGAGATATCTGTTTATTGTAGCCTGTTCACTCCTTGAGGCAGTGGCATGGTATCTGGTGTGGCAGCCTGAAATGAGGAGTAGATGTAGCTTCAGATAATGGCTGACTGGTAGAGGGGCTGCACCATACTTCTGCTTGTTTGCATTGAATAGAGTTGCTGCCTGTTATCCAAGCCTTTAAGGAAGATGAGGGAGTAGCTAAATGTATGGCATCTCATCAGAACTAAAGAGGGTATTGCACATTGACATTACATCAGGTGATTCCTCTCTACAGTTGTCTGTGTACCACACCCAAAGGGTTCTGTTAACAGGAATAACAAAATATTAAGAAAAGGGTGCATCTCCACATTGCTGCTAACCTCTATCTGTCTCTCTAGCATCTTAATGGCTGGAAATAATTCTCTTCAAAATTTAGGTGCACTGTCTATTAATACAGGTCAGCAGATCTTCCTTAAGTTTAAATATTACAGTGATAAATATTGGGCTGGTATTGTGCAAATCAAGATTCATACATCGCCTGCACCAGCAAAACCTGTATGACAGAGGTAAATTTGTCACTAAATGGTACAGTAAGAAACTTTCATTCATTGGATGAATACATTTTTGGAAAGTAAAGATTTATTTTTTATGATCATTCTATATAAGACTAACATCCCTCCAGAGTTTTTACGGTATAAATTGAAAAAGTGAAGGAAATTTATCTTGGGAAGGAGAGTCGCCTTTGAACCCTTAGGGAGTTATCTATCCTCTCAAGTGAATGGGGCATGCAGAGTTAATGATCCTGTAACATGTTTGTACAATTTTGGATTAATATATATAACCGTCAGACCTTGCAAGATGAGAAATCGTATAAACATTTTTCTGGAATCTGATAGTTGTGCCCAATGATTTTGGAGAGATTAAATGCCCATCTTTTCAGTAATTATTTAATTTCTATTCAACTATTGGTAACAAATATCACAGTTTACTGCCTTTAACTTTAACCGGCAAGAATTACTTCTTGTAGATTCTTTTGACAGGACCCACTCATTTCTCATTTTTTTTCTGAGCAAACAATAGGGTTAAACATTGCTACACTCTTGTACAACTTTCCAGCATTTTCTTTAATGCTCCCTTTTAAGAAACTGTTAAAAAAATTACTACATTTGGTAATTCTGATAGCCTAGTAATGTTTCCATCATCAAGAAAAAAAGTAATAAATGCAGTAAGAACAATGAATCATGATTTTATGTTGTATAGAAACAAGAGATTTAGTCCAAATATGAAGATTCAAGATTTTCAGCTATAATGAAAAAGGTACAAAAATTGTTTTAGATTACTTAGGAAATGAGTTCAATCCAAGATAGACTATCAAACTTTTTGGATCGCCAGACAAAATGGGCAGGATATCTTCAAAGTCCTGCTGACTTGACTTTGGAGAACCTTGGGGAGTTGATATATTTGGTGGTCTTGCCCAAGAATTCTTCCATGGTGAAGAAATATGCTAGCATTTATGAACATGCTTACTAAATATAATTTGTTGATGCACTTTCTATTCATCTGTTGCAAAATTCTTTACGAGGGAGTTGCCTGTATACTGAAGTATTTTACTACTGTAGGGTGTGCAGTACATGTCTCATAGGCGGCTATCAGAGTATGCCATAAAAGTGATGTACATGCATGCCATCCTCAGTCAGAGCACCAGTCTGCTGCCGGAATTGTGTTTACTACTAAAGATAAGTGCCCCATTGAAGAACCTTTTTGTGCCTTTTGCTGCTGTTTTTTCTTTGCTTAGAGTTAATGACATCAAAGAAGGGGAAGTGTGATTGTAGAAGGCAGAGTTCCACACAAGGATGGTCACTGTGGGTGCCTTTGTCTTGGGGCCCCACCACATCCATAAAAATTGTTCTATCTGCCAGTCATTCATCCCCAAGATCCTTCATAGCCGACTTTCATCCCTTGCAATATATTTAAGAGAACCAGCACTTGAAAATTATTGCTAAAGGCGCAATGGAGGGTTCCTCCACCACGACAACCAAGCCTACCAAGTGGAGGGTCAAAAAGCCTAGGCCTGAAGTTGAAGCTGCGCCTCTTCCTGCGGACATCTCTCCTGAGGTGCATGGTAGCCTGGAGACTCACTCCACTTTGGATCAGGATCCTTAGGCTGAGCTAGTTTTACAGGCTGCCTTAGAACTGAACTCCAGCACATCTAGGGAGACCTCACAGACATCTGGCACTGATGTCCAGTGGGAACCAAGGCTCATTCTGTCAGAAGGCCCTAGGAGAATCACTCGGGTCTTAGGGAAGAAGTCGACTCGGATGTGCTTGAGTACAGGCCTACGTCCGGACACCCTACTTTGCATCGGATGGACACGCCTAAGAAAAAGCAGAAAAACAAGCATTACTCACTTCTTCATGACCCTTAAAGAGTGGCAGAATTTTGCCCAGGGATTATTCAAGGCCTTTATGGCCCTGAGGCCTACCTCTGGGTCCCCTCCCTTCTCCTGGCCTACCTCGCCTCAAAAAAAGGGTCAGACAATCTCCTTCAAAGGAAGATTCTTCCTCTGGAGACAGTGATTCCTTAACCTACTCCTCACAAATTCCTTCCTCATACTGTTTCCCCTGAGGAAGATTCTAATGGCATGGACTCCTCTATGGAGGAGATTTCATTTGGGGAAACCCTTCTGAAATTGAGACCACTTTAAATGGGACAACTCACAAATGTCTGAGGTTCAAAAGAGATACTACTACCTTCTCCAGGTGGAGACCCCCTAACCCTTCAGCTATCCTTCTGGTTTTCCCTGCTTTTATGAGTGTTTTTGCTTCCCTGCCCCTACACCCTGACTCAGCTTCTGGCCCCTATGAAGCTAGACAGATACAAGTCTCTCAAGACCGCAGTTTCCTATTTAAGGCTCCTGTGGTGGACCCCTCCATCATCTCTGTAGCCTCTGGCAAGGCCTGGAGGTCTCTTCCTTCCACTTCTCTCTCCCCTCTGACAGAAGACTGTAGGCATCTGGAGAGGTTGGGGAAGATCTACATTTCAACTACTTCAGCCTTCAGGGCTTTGAATTACCAAATACATATGACCAATTATTCCCTGGAACTTATGTCACAATTATCTAAAATAGTGTCTGACATGCTGGATTCAGAATGTAAAGCCTTGGCCTCTTCCCTAATTTCTGCATCCTCTCCAGTAGCCTGACACTCCATAAAATGCAGCAGGAATTGGGAGGGTGGCCTAATGGTTAAGGTGTTTGCCTTACAAACACAAGGTGCAGGGTTTGAGTCTCACAAGAGATAATTGGCTAGGCTTACAATGGCTCGCAATGGCAGTTGGCTTAGTACTAACCTATGATGCTGTTGAGGCTACCTCCAAGGCTGAAGCTTCCACCTCAGTACTGAGAAGGTTTGCCTGGTTAAGGCTTCAATCCCTCCCTGAGGACATCAAAGCAAGGCTCATGGAGGCTCCCCTTGACAACTCGGCCTTATTTGGTCAGTCTTTAGCTGATCTCTTCATGTCACTGCAGGAAAAGAGCAAGGAGTTAAGGCCTTAAACATATTCTGGTCTCTCCAGTTCCAACATTTAAGAGGGACTACCCTTCAAAACAGATCTTTGTCTACAAGCAGTCCTGGCCCTCCTAATCCGCCCCTCCAAGGGGTGCAAGAAACCATCACTTTTCAGCTCCTTCCTCTTCCCACACTGCCAAGTAGCCCTTTCCTGACCCCTCAGGACTCCCTTGTAATACCACTCTCTCCCTACACCTATCCCTCCCAGCCTGGGAATCCATACCACAAGATGTCTGGGTCCTGTACATCATAAAACATGGATAATGTTAAGTTGTCTATCTCGCCTTCATTCTTGCTGGATGGGTTCGGAGCCTACCTCGGCTCCGACTCGGCCACTCTAAAAGCTCGAGAGTTGGTTCCACCGGCTCGAGGCTCCCCTTATATCCCACAATGCTAGGCGAGAGTTACCTCAGATCTCGTTTGCCGCTACAGCGATCGAGGTGTTGGTTTTCTACCGGCTTCTTGGTAAGTGTATTTTCAGTAAAGTTAGGATACTTAAACCCCTATATTTTTAAGTTTAACTACTTTTTCCCTTAGTTTAGTGGATTTCTACCCTTTTTTTCTTAAAATCCCGTTTCTTTCCCACAAGAACTTAAAGTTCTCCCTCGGCCCTTCAGGCCTTCCCCCATTCCCTAGTGGTGTGTGTGTGTTGCTCTTAATTAAAACTTAGTTATTTGTTTTATTTTTGAGTTTTAAAATAAGATAAGTGTAATCAGTGTGTCTGATTGAGTGTGTGTGGTTACACTTTCTTTCTAGGATGTCTAAAGACACAAAGGTCTCCGGCTTCAAGAAGTGTGATGCGTGCTGTCAGAAAATGTCTCTGACAGACGGTCACACTTCTTGTGTCTACTGGGGCCTTTGCACCTGCAGGACTCCTGTGCTGTATGCCACGGCTTCAGTCCCAGGGTCCTGCAGGAAAGAAAGAACAAGTTGATCCTAAGGGGTCTACTTAAGCCAGAGGATTCCCTTTCTGTCTCTGGGAAGCCCTCCAAGGCTTCTAGGTCCTCGGCTCCAGCTACTGAGCCGAGACCTAAGGCTTCCAAACCTGCGTCTGCATCGGCTCCGGCTGGAGCCGATGAGTCTACAGCTTCTGTGGTTCCCTCGGCTCCGGCTGGAGCCGAGGTATTAGAATCCCTTTGTCGGCTCTGACCAGACCTTCGGAGCCGACATCTAGGAAGAGATCTAGGTCACCATCCCTTGGCTCCGTTCATTCAGCTCCAGCATCTCCTCTGCTGTCTGAACGGAGCCATAAATCTCACTCCTCTAGGTCATCGAGGCTGTCGGATCATGACCTTCAGAGGGTAGTGAGTCGTCTTCTTAAGTCCGAGGCACTGGCCCAAATGCTTCAGAGCCCGACTCATCAGTCGATGCCTGTCCCTGTCCATCAATATGTTCCTCCTCCGACTCCGTTGAGCTCGGAGCCGGGGCGTGTCGGAACCGAGACTGTGGTAGCGTCGGAGCCGATACAGATGTCTTCGGCTCCGTCGTCAGCTCCGATTTCTTCTTTCAAGGAATCTCGGCGCTGGACTTCCCTCGTCGGCTCCGAGGGGGTGAGTGGCATCGGACCCTTGTCCGACCCCGCTCTTCCTCTCGGAGCTTCGGCGCTGGTGAGTTCGGCTCCGACATCGCCTCGGAGCCATCACTGTCGGTGCCGAGGAGGTTCTCAGCTCGGAGCGGGACCTCTGGCTTTGCCTGACAGGGGTGCGTTCGAGGTCATGCGGAGTGTGTTAGAGCCTGGCTCTACTCCACAGTCGGCTCCGTCCGCCCCTCCCTCTACGGTGCCTCAGGTCAAGTCGACTCACTCCCTCATCCCGGACCGCAGAGAGCCAGCTCCTCAGGAACCCCTGTGGGATCTCATCCTCTTCCGAGGCCTCTCCAGATTTGGCAGAGGAGCCCCCTCGGAAGAGGAAGTGTAAGAGGAAACACATTGACTCACCTGAGTCCATCACATCTGACACAGATTTAGAGGATTCCGAGGGTTCCCCCCGTTCCCCTTCTGAAGATGTCTCCTTTGCAGACATTCTGGAAATCCTCAAACAGAGGCGAAATTGGCCAGCCCTCAACCCTTCGGAGGATGAATCTGTGTACCTTGAGGCGTTTGGCTCTCGTCCTTCCACCTCCTGGGTGTCTCCCCCCTTTGACCCCCTCATGCAGGTGGTAGCTAAAAAGGCATGGACGGCTCCTGATTCAGTGGACCCCACTCCCAGGAGACCCTCCAAATTCATAATGGCACCAGCAGACAAACAGTTCTTGACAAAAGGGGTTTCTGTGGATGCTATGGTGGTTGCTGCTGCCACTAAGAAGGAACTAGCTGATCCTTCAGTACCTGTCCATCCACCTAACAAGGAATCTAGGTCCATGGACAGGTACGGGAAGCGGATGTTCTCGTCAGCGACATTTGCTATGCGTTCGCTGAACTACCTGTGTCATTTTACTCATCTTCAAAGGGACTTGATCAAAGAAGCGAGTGACATGTTAAAGGACCCTACAGCTGCGGGTTTTCAAGATAAGATGAACACTCAGCTGGCTACCCTGAACTCCATAGCCAACTCCTCCATGCGCCTCCTTTCTTATGCGGCTGATGGAGCGAGCAGGGCCGCAGGGACAGGTGTGGCCTTACGTAGGCATGCCTGGATGCGGCTATGCAATTTTGCGGACCCCTTCAAGACGTCTTTCACTAATTCCCCGTTCGATGGATCATCTCTCTTTGGTCCTCAAGTGAAAGAAACCTTGACTAGGTGCGAGACTGATGGCAAGACCCTTTCTGCCATTGGAGTCCGTTTTTCTACTCCTTCTAGGCCTTACCCCAAAGGCCAGAAAAGTGGGAAAATGTGGTTCCGTAAACAATCTCAAGGGACTTCGCCTGACGCACAGAGTCGGTTCCCCGGCAGAGGCGGGAATAACAATGGTAGACGTCGCCCTCGAGGCAGGGGGGCTCCGCAGAACCAGGGCAATCGAGAAAGTTTCTCTGATAAGCCCTTTCAACATCCCTGAGGTGTTGCCCAACTGCCCACCTTCGGAGGCAGTCGGGGGGAAGATTGTCACTGTACCCAGAAGCCTGGCTATTCCTGACTCAAGACAAATGGGTACAGTCCGTCATTTCCGAAGGCTATTCTATTCTCTTTCTTCGCATTCCAAACCAATCAAAAAAATCCCTTCCAGATGTTCCACCCGCTCAAAGGGATCTAGCGGTTTTGGAAATTTCAAAGCTGCTTGCGAAAAGAGCAATTCTACCAGTTCCAGCAGACCAGCAAGGATCCGGAATCTACTCAAGGTTCTTTTTAGTTCCAAAGAAAACAGGGGACTGGAGACCAATTTTGGATCTCAGTATCTTGAACAGATCAGTCAAGAAAACAAGATTTCGGATGGTCACGCTGCAGTCCATCCTTCCCCTATTGGGAAAAGGAAACTGGATGTGCTCTATAGACCTTCAGGATGCGTACTATCACATAAAAATGAACAGACGCTCCAGAAGATTCCTCCGCTTCAGGCTGGGAACCAGTCATTTTCAATTCAGGACCCTGCCCTTTGGTCTCACCACTGCCCCCCGGGTGTTTACCAAA
The DNA here is from genome assembly GCF_019279795.1 of Protopterus annectens. Lineage (NCBI taxonomy): Eukaryota > Metazoa > Chordata > Ceratodontiformes > Protopteridae > Protopterus > Protopterus annectens. The sequence goes on from NC_056747.1 coordinate 1,367,240,293, forward strand.
TGCATGGCAGTGGTAGCTTCTCACCTGAGACGACAAGGATTCCAGGTGTTTCCATATTTGGACGACTGGCTCCTCACAGCTCCCACCAAGCATCTCCTTCTGATGGCCAGGGATTACACTTTTCGCATTTGTCAAAAGTTAGGCATTTCAATAAATTGCGAAAAGTCTGTGTTGTCGCCTTGTCGTACTATTACCTTCATAGGCGCAAATCTAGACACAGTAGACATGTCTGCGAGACTAACAGATCAGAGAATAACAGCCATACACAAACTGGTCTCACTCCTTTTCAACAACAACAGAATCAAAGCCAGGTTAGTTTTGAAAGTGTTGGGAATTATGGCGGCGGCCATACCTCTGCTTCCATTAGCCAGATTCCACATGCGAATCCTTCAATGGATGCTCTTTACACAATGGTCATACCAACAACTTCCAATGTCCCACACCATTATGATCACGCAGGCATGCAGAAATCATCTCATGTGGTGGATGTCTTCCCCTCAGCTCTTGTTGGGAAGGCCCTTTGTTCCTCCCCCTCCGGTTGCTACTCTGACAACGGACGCCTCCCTGATCGGGTGGGGGGGGGCATTATCAGGGCAGGACGGTCCAGGGCACATGGCAACCAGACGAATGCCACTTGCATATAAATGTTCTGGAGATGAGAGCAGTGCTTTTAGCGTTGCAAGCCCTTCAAGACTCTCTTCCCTTAGGAACGATTGCAATCCAGACAGACAATATGTCGGTAGTGTGGTACATCAACAAACAAGGCGGAACCAGGTCCTACCCCCTGTGTCGAGAAGCACTCAGACTGTGGCAATGGGCGATTTCTTCTCAGCGGTTTCTGATAGCAACGCACATCCCCGGGAAGTCCAATCAAATCGCGGACAAGTTGAGCAGAGCTATCCTACGAGTGGTCTCTGAAAGACTCTGTTGTGAGAGAGATTTTTCTCAAGTGGGGTCAGCCTTGCTGCGATCTTTTTGCTACTCCCCAAAACAGCAAGTGCAGAGATTATTTCACTCTATTTCCTTTACCAGGCCAACCCAGCAGAGACGCTCTAGTCCAAGTTTGGCCCCGGGGACTTCTGTATGCATTTCCTCCCTTCCCACTAATCTCTCAAGTGATACAGAAAGCTATCGCTCAGAAGGCCTCGTTGATCCTCATTGCTCCTTACTGGCCTCGACAGGTGTGGTTACCCTTTCTACATCAATTTCTATTGGAGCGACCTTGGCATCTGGACCTAGTTCCAGATCTTTTGATCCACCAATCGGGTCAGTTTCATCGCTCCCTCCCCTCTCTGAACCTCACTGCTTGGTTCCTCCAGTTCCAACCTTAGCCAGGCTTCCTCAATTATCTCACTCCGTTCGAGATATTTTGATAGCTTCCCATAAATCTTCCACTCGGAAGATTTATTTGAGTAAGTGGAAACGCTTCACATATTGGGCTCAAGGAAGGGACATAGATCCTTTCACTGCTTCCATCCAAATAGTCCTTGATTTTCTAGCTGAACTCTTCCACGCAGGATCATCTCCTTCTACTCTTAAAGTTCAATTGGCAGCTATTTCTAACTTTCATGTGGGTATTTCTGAGTCTGCCTTAATGTCCCACAAGCTTTGCAAGGCTTTTTTGAAAGGAGTTTTTCTTCTCAGACCTCCTATAAGAAATCCTCCTTCTCCTTGGGACCTAAATTTAGTTCTTACTTCTTTGATTCTTCCCCCTTTCGAACCTGCAGCTTCCTGTTCTTTAAAATTGCTATCATGGAAAACTCTTTTTCTGGTAGCTATTACTTCAGCTAGAAGAGTTTCGGAACTTCATGCACTCAGCTGTCGACCTCCTTATCTGTTGTTCCATAAGGACAGGGTATCCTTACGAACCAACCCGTCTTTTTTGCCTAAGGTAGCCTCGACGTCTAATCTAAATCAAAGTATTGACCTCCCTGTGTTTTTTCCAGAATATTCCAATAGGTCTGAACAAAAATTACACTGGCTAGATGTTCATCGTCAGTTAAGATACTATTTGGATAGAACAAAACAATTCAGAAAATCTGACCAACTGTTTGTCTCCTATGCAGAAGGCAGGAAGGGACTTTCAGTTTCGAAGGTATCATTATCTAGATGGCTAACATCTCTGATTTCCCTTGTTTATGAAATTAGACACCAAAAGCTGCCTAACAAACCTAACGCCCATTCCACCAGAGCTTTGGCTACTTCCATAGCCTTCCAAGACAGACTGCCTATTGACACCATTTGTGCAGCGGCTACTTGGGCTACTCCTCACACTTTCATTTCTCATTATAAGTTGGATTTAGCTTCTAGGCATAGAGCTAACTTTGGTTCCACTGTTCTCAGGAGTCTGTTCCGTTAGGCCACCCGGGACAAGGTGCTAGGGACGCGGTCCCATCCAGCAAGAATGAAGGCGAGATAGACAACTTAACATATAGAAGTTATGTTCTTACCATAACGTTCCATGTTAGTTGTCTTCTCGCCTTCTTCTTGCGTCCCACCCTCCTTCCCCCTGGCCTGGACAGACCTAGAGGAGTTGTGATTGTGACCTCTCTTTCTACCACCTCTTTACTTAGGCATATGCTGCTTTGCATATTTCCTGAATCAGGATGTAGGTCACCCTTCTTTCTCCCTGTTGTTAGAGGTGGACTCTGTTTATAGTTATTCTATACTATTATAAGCTGGGGTTAGCTTACAAATGAGATCTGAGGTAACTCTCGCCTAGCATTGTGGGATATAAGGGGAGCCTCGAGCCGGTGGAACCAACTCTCGAGCTTTTAGAGTGGCCGAGTCGGAGCCGAGGTCGGCTCTGAACCCATCCAGCAAGAAGAAGGTGAGAAGAAGACAACTAACATGGAACATTATGGTAAGAACATAACTTCTATTTTCATGACTTGGCACATGCTGCCTCCCTCCAGGGGTATTCCACAACCTCTTGCAGACCAGATACCCCTCTTCCCCAAGTATTGGCAGACCTGCTAAAACAGGGAGCCATACAATCAGTGCCCACACCCCAAAAAGCAACAGGGTTCTGCTCTCACATGTCCTTAATTCCCAGAAGGGAAGGCCCCTGGAGACCCATCCTAGACCTTTCCTTCCTCAACATCTTCCTAAAGGTACCCTTCAGACACTTGTTTCCTCTGATCCTCCCACAGGCCTTTCTGGCATTCATAGACATCAGACACCTATTTACATATTCCTGTTCATCCCAAGTTCAGGAAATTTTGTTTCTCTGTGGTATCCTGGCACTTTCAGTTCTCAGCCTTGCTATTTGGACTTTCTTCATCCCCAAGAGTGTTCACAAAATGTTTAGCTCTATTAGCCGCTTTCTGCAGACTCCAGGGCATTCAGATATTCCCTTATCTGTGCAACCTCCTGTTCCAGGCAAACACCCCAGAGGAGCTGTTGAACTTTCACTTAGCCATTGTCATCCAACAACATCTAGGATTCACTATCGGCTTCAAAAAATCTACTCTCATCCCATCTTAAGATCATGTCTTTCTGGGATGCAGATTCAAAACAGACAAAATGATGGTGCCCCCCCCCAAAAGGCTCAGGAGTTCTGTCATACCTTTTCAGAGATCCTTCCCTTACACCAGTTGTCAGCAAGGCAATTTCTCAGAATCATAGGACTGATGGCCTCCACCATCCCTATGCTGCCTCTAGCAAGACTCCACATGAAGTTTCAGTGGTTCCTGAAGTCAGTGTGGACACAACATGCCCATTTTCTGGAATTTGTAATCCTGCTCCATCCTTGCTTAAACAAAGAACTCCTATGGTGGATACAGCAAATGTCCATCAACCCAGGACTCCCTATTCACCCATTGCCTCCCAACTCAAGACCTATACACAGATGCTTTGGATACAGGTTGGGGGCTGTGCTGGGTCCACATACTGTTCAAGGCCAATGGTTTCCATCTTAGGAAAAGGACCACATAAATGTAAAAGAGCTAGAAGACATTGATCCTAGCAATTCAGTTCTTGTAATCCCTCCTCAACCTAGGGCAGCTGAGGATCTACACAGACAACATGACTGTTCTGTGATATGTAAAAAGCATGGGGAGACAAAATCCTCCCTCCTGTGTAGATTAGCCTTACAGGTTTGGGAACTAGCCCGCCAACTTCAGTTTTACGTTCAGGTGGTCTACATCGCTTCCAAACGGAACTTTGTGTCAGATCCACAGTATAGGCCCATGAATGGATGCTTCACAGGGATGTGTTCCTGGACGTAGTCCACCAGTGGGATATTCCTCAAATAGACTTATTTGCCTCCCCCTGAACAAGCAATTTCTAAAATTTTGTGCCAGAGAACCCCAGACTCTCTGGCATAGAAAGTGAGCACCCGGTCAGTATCCTGGAAGGGGAAGTTTCTATATGCATTCTCACCACTTCCACCCATTCTGAAAGTCAACACAAATCTTGCTGGTGACTCCCTATTGGCCAAGACAGCATTGATTTCCCCCCCTTCTACTACACCTAACCAAGGGCAATTGTCGTAAGTTACTTCACAGAATGTACTTGGGTCTCCTTAATCCACCCACATCTGGAAACTCTACAACTGACTATGGGTGATGGAGCCCTGATACCTTTTAGATACCTATTCTCGGCGTACTGCTTCAAATCCTGCAGGAGGCCAAGAAACCCAGTACAAGTAAATCTTACCCCTCCATATGGAAAAGATTTTCTATTTGGTGTCTGTCTCAAAACCTGGACCCACTTACAGTGGCTCTCCTCCTGGTTCTTTCATACCTGTGTAAGTTGCCCAATGCTGACTTAGCTTATTCTTCAATAAAAGCACATTTGTCAGCCATTTCTGCATATCTGCTTCTACCACCTCCTTTAGCTTTGAGGCCAAACAGTTCCTGAAAGGCATCCTCCACATTAGATCACCCAGGAGACCTGTGGAACCCCCCGGGATCTTAACTTTGTGCTAGAGAAAATGACCCTTGCATCCTTTGAGCCAGCTTCCTGTAGCTCCTTAAAACACTGCACATGAAAAACTGTCCTATAACTTCTGCCAGACAGGTCTCTGAGCTATAGGCCCTGATGACTTCTCCCCTTCTTGGTCTTCCACAAAGACAGGATTTCCCTTCATAACAACCCCTCTTTTGTGTCCAAAGTAGTTAATGAGTTGTCTTTAAACCAGGCTGTTCACTTGCCAGCCTTTTTCCCCTTTCCCCAAAACAGTAGAGAGGGGATCCTACACACATTTGATGTGCCTAGACAACTCAGATGTTACTTTCACAAAACTAAGTGTTAGAAAATCTGGCCAGTTTTTGTTTCCAACCCAGGGCTCTGGGATAGCCTGTGTCCAAACAGTTCATCTCTAATTGGATTTCCAAATCCATTTATTTTTGCTATGCCTACCATGGAAAAAAAAGCTTGTGTGTTCAAAGCACATTCTACCAGACCAGTGTCGTCCTCTGGTCCCTTCTTCAAGGAACTTGCACACCAGTACTATTCTAGAAGCAACTATCTGGACCTCTGTCTACACCTCTACCAAACATTAGAAGCTGGATTCCATTTCTAGATACAGAGCTGGGTTTGGCAGACATCCTTCATGGCTTCCTGGAAAATTCCTAAGCTAACACCACTTTCCTCTCTGCATGAGCTTTGATATTCTACCTCATGTAAAGAATACTGCAGCAGATGAATAGAAGGACATAGGATAGTTGTGCAAGAACTTGCCATAATGATAGATGTCCTTCTCTTCTCTGTTACAGTATTCCGTCCCAGCCTCCTTCCCCACTTCCTATGATTCTTGGATGTACTGACTCACTTTATTCTTTGGACTGTTCACTTCTGTGGCCTATGTCCAATGGCTGCCTATTTGAGATGTACCATGCACCTACAGTAGTAAAAAAACGGTATACTGGCTGACGTCAGGTCATCTGGGCAGGCAACTCCCTCATGTAAAGAATACTGCAACAGAGAAGAGAAGGACATCTGTCATAATAGTAAGTACTTACACAACTATTCTATTTCTATGACTCATTGATTTTGTTATCCCCTGACAACTTTCACAATTTCTAAAATTTTGGCATTAACTAGCAAGGTATCCCAAAGAATCACATTGGAGTTGAGAAATTCAACCAAGTTTCATAATTCTAGTTGTCAGATGGTGGTGGTCAACTTTTACTTAGTATATGCCATATCAGGATAATTAAGGGGAAAAAGGAAGAAAAGACAAAGGGAAGGATTTTTTTTTTCCTGGAGATGCAATGGAGTGATGGGGAAAGGTATCACTTGAAATAATTTGATATTCAAAACACCACCAAAGACCAAAAACTGGAAAAAGGAAAATACGACAGTCCAGTGAAAACCAAGTAGATTTAATAAACTCTAGCGCCTTGGTAGAAGCTGCTTTCGATGGAATTTGATATTTGTAGTTTCAAGTTTAATAACAAGAAATAAAGAAGGTTCACATTCTCTTGAGATTGAATAATGCCTGCAGCAGATGGCTTTTTCTTAATTGCAAAGCAGCTGTATTCATTGAGTCATATTAAATATCCAAAGTTGGAACTTTTTTCATTTATATGGATGCATGTTGTTTGGGCCACATAGTAAGCATTATACCCTCGGCTGATTATTTGTTTTCTTGCTGGGTTTTACTTATGGATTTTGTGACAAGGCTTGAATCTGGATTATCCCTGGATTATCGTAGGGATCACTACTGCAGTACTAATACTTAGCCATGTGTTATGATAAAGGCAGACATTCAGTCTCCTGATCTGACATTCAAAATATTTGCAGATGCTCAATATGAGCACAGCTCTCCTCACCCAACTTCAGACTAATGTACAGTTTATAATGATATAGTAACCATATCATAGTTCTTTTTACTGTAGAACTGATTGGTCATCAGTCTGCTATCGGATCCAAGTAGCTGATTTTGTAGAAGTTGGATATTGTGAAGTTTGAGAATCTTGGTGTCCCTTAATTAAGTTGGCTAGTCTATCTGCCTGAAAATGTCTGCAGTAAAAGTTACAATTGAACACTGAACAGACGTGATGTTTTATTTCACAGTAGTGAATAAGGCTGTGCATTTGTACATCGAACATTCTCAAAGTTTTGCTTTCTCCTAGGCAACTTAATTACTTGCATTTTCAGTCCTAATACTGAAGCTTCATCACTAATTAACAATCAAGGGCTTGGTACACAGCTGTTTTCCTAGATTTTATTTCCTTACAAGTTTTGTTGGGACCACAGTCATGAAACTACTGGAGAACGGGCATTGCATCAAGTGGACTCCTTTGAGAAGTATGTTGTAATTTGTTACTATTCTTTGTGTCCCTGGAAAAGCATTCTGAGTATTATGGCAAAGGAAGACTTCTTGCACAGTCTGTCTTTGTTGAAGAATGCCATGATTCCTGCTGTGAGCACTGTATTGCATTAGAAAAAAAGACTGGCTACTAGGGTCTAAAAGTGGGATGAGACTGTAACTGCTTGTTTCTGCTGAGTGTTTTACCCTGGTAAACAAATTAAAAAAAAAGCCACAGGAATTGTTTGGATCAGAAAAAAATTAAAGCCCTGGCCCAGGCCAGCAGTCACCAGATAAGTTTTTACTTATTGCTTCTAGCACTAATGCATTGTACTTTAAAGATTTAGAGAGAAACTAGACAACAAGGTTTTAACAGATTCGGTCAGTCTTGCAGAGATGTTCTTCGTGTTTCACTGTTGCAGTCATTACATTTGGGTAATCCTGCTGGCAGGTTGCCCTCAGCCGGCCTGAATTCCAAAGTCTTGGGTCCTGCATCAGCTGCTGTCTCCCCTTCCCTGGCGTCAGGTCATCAGGGGTATAAAAGAAGCAGCTGACGCCATTTTCTTCAGTCTTTCTTGCCGCGTGGTGCCCGAAGCAGAAGCAGTTCCCGACTCCTGAGAATTTCATGTTTGAGTTTCAGATCCGAAGTCTTCAATAAAGCTACGTACCCCGTTGGGGAAACTTTTTTCTTGCTTCAGACCGATGTCAGAAAAAGTTAATTGTATTTCTTGTGGAAAGCAAATACCTCATAAGGATTTTCATTCTTATTGTATTCCTTGCCTAGGCCCTGATCACAATGTTACTGGTTGTCGGTTTTGTGCTAGATTTAACCAACGCACTATTAAGTGTCAGAATGATTTTGCTTTAAACTTTTTTGGAAATGTCGGATAGCCATCTGTCTACCAGAGTTTACAAAAAACGCAAAGAAAAACAACTGAGGCCCAAAACCGATGATGCTGCTCCTAAGCCAGTCGCCGGTTTGCTGGTTCTCAGTGAGGTGCTTTCGCAGCCCCTGACGCCTGCTACTTTAGAGTTTCAGGTTGCTACTGACTCCCACGTGGAGTTGGCCAATGCCGCTGGATACTCAAGGTATTGGAGCTTCGGATGCTAATCCCTCAGATGGGTCCAGAGCCGCTGAGCAGGCACTGGCTTCTGAGGGTGTATTCAGACCTAAACATCTTTACATTAAAATGACTTCATCATCAAAGACAAAGACTGAAGCACCTTCTAAAGCAAGGAAACAAACTCAAGAGCCACGTGGACAGGCCTCTATGCCCAAAAAACAGATGCTCAAAATGGCCAAAGACTTGACTACCTTGATCAGGGGTTCCCATCCCCATCCTGATAAGAGGCCTAGGCAAGACACTGACTATGAATCTTCAGATCAGGTTTCTATTTCTTCTGATCAGGAATATTCTCTTCTCCCCTATGAGGATTCTGATGCTGAAGAATCTATACCTTCATCATCTCCTCCTGAGGACTATTCCTTTGGGGGAAACCTTGCATACCATGAGGGAGCATTTCCATTAAGAGAGCCAAGATTTTTCAGAATCTAAGAAGAGGCTCAGGGATTTTCTCTTACTACCTCAGCATAGGCCTCTAGCTAGTCCACCTGTGTTGATGATGTGTTTTCGGAGTCTAGTCTGACCCCTGACTCCTTACCCCCAGCTCCTGTTAAGCCTGACATATTACAGGGTTCCTGACTCACACAAATTTATTTTTTTAAAAACCCTGCTGCTGACCCAGAAACTATTTCACAGGGCCCAAAGGGAGTTGAGGCTTCCACTGCAACCCCCCCCCCCTCTGACGGAGATTCAAGTGCACTGGATAGATGGGGAAAAAAGGTTTACACATCTGCAACTTTAGCTATAAGGGCCTTAAACTGTCAATTACATATGCTTAAGTATCAGCAACATGTCATGGCATTGCTTAAGCAGAAAATGTTAAATTCTGAATGTGCAGAAAACAAGGAAATGCAGGATTTATTGTATGCAGCAGAACAAGTTGGAAAACATACTTTGCAATGCGGTTTTGATTCTTTGGAGGCCTCCTGCAGGGCCGCAGTTACAGGTTCTGTAATTAGGAGGCATGCTTGGTTAAAGGAACAAAATCTGCCTGATCATGTTAGTTAAATTACTAGATGCACCTTTACAGCATGATACTTTGGTGTTAAGGCAGAAGAGGTGTTAAAGAAAATGGAGGACAAAGCTAAATCTATGCAAACTGTCAAAGCATTTTTATAAGTACAGCTACCCAGGTTTAGTAGACACTGGCCTACAAAAGATTGGTCCTTTCCTGTGTCAGACAGACCTTAAAGGGGCAGATCCAAGATGCAAGGTTCTTATAGGCCCAAGCAATGGGGTGCTTCTACCTCCAAAGCTGGAGAAGATAGATCACAAACATACACAAAACAGTCCCAATTACTTCCCCCTGCCTGCACCCAGCACTTATCTTCTGGCAGCACCCGTAGGGGGAAAATTAGCACTTTTTGCTCAAAATTGACACATCATAACCCGGGACAAGTGGGTTCTAAATATAGTGTCACAAGGATACAAGTTCCATTTCCATACTATGCCAAAGGCAAACGGATGGCCAGATCTGCAAAAAAATCAATGGGCAGAGGGGCAAAAACAAGTCTCATCCCTCATGGAAAAAACACCAAGACGAACTGGAACTCGATGAGAGAAGGCTGAAACGTTAAAATGATTTAATGAACTCACAGATAAAAATTAGCGCTTTCGGCGGAAAAAATAGCCCGCCTTCTTCAGATTACACAGCGGAACAGGAGAGACCTTTATTTATACAACAATAAAAGTTAAATACCCAATAGTCAAGAAGTGCATTGTTTAAATGCTTCAGTTGTCATAGCGACCTAAAAGTAAAATCACAGCATATAAATGTTTGCACACTACTATGCGGTGTAAGAAAACATATGAGGACAACAAAACTGAAATGCATTTCTAACTTTTTACATTATAAGTGAGCAAGAAGAATGTTTTCTAAAGTATTAAAACAAACTATATGAAGTGTTATCCAAATGCTGAAATTAATGTTAGTTGAACAATCGCAAGCTGGAATGGATCGCATTCCCCAAGAGCTTAATGATAAATCTGAAATGCACGAGCTGTAGTGTAAATATCCTATCAGCTTGCCAAGTCACAAAAATAATTATAGAAGTGCCATCAACTTCACTTGTAAAATAAAATTAATAAAAAATATGTTTTATATAAAAATATATATATGTGTAAACATATGAATAACATTAAGTCATCAAATCGATGCTTTTACAGCTATGAAGTGCATCAAATAGACCCAAGCTAAAGCACTAAATTATACCAGAATATTGTAAATATATGTACAGAAGAACATACCTAAATAATAAAGCCTATGATTTATACTTTTCTACTAAAAAATAAAACAAAACTATGATGTGGGGTTCATAGTCCTGCCAAATACTAGAATTTATCTATTGTAAGCCAACCATTTTAAAACACATTTAATAGAAAGGGCCTCGTTTATACCTGGTGTAACATGTGCCCTGGTACGAATTTGCCAACATAGTTCATCTATTTCAAGACGAACTTGCCAGGGTCCGCCCCTAATATCTTGTGTTCGTTGCTGTAAAATGGCAAATTTGAATACATGCCCGCAGTTTTCCCCAGTGTGTCGAGCTAGAGCATTATTTTGATCATTTTTAGAAATTGCATTCATGTGCTCATATATTCTTATCTTTAATTTACGCTCGGTTTTTCCTATGTAAAAGGCCTTACATTGGTTAAATAGGGCCACATAAACCACTGACTTTGTTTCACAGTTAAAGTGGCTATTGATCTTGTATTCTTCAATTTCTTTCAACAACATGTTTCTTTCTATACAAGATACCAGGACGACATTTTTTGTATTTGGAAGGGGGACAAATCAATTATTCCTGGCTTTATTGAGAGGATGACTAGCATGACAGAATTCCTCTGTTTTACATACTCAACAGCTGAGACTGAAGTAAATTTTTTGGACATTCTTTTATCTAAAGACACTATTAACAATAGATTTAAGAGTACTATATACAGAAAGCCCACTTATTCCAATTCACTACTACATTTTTCAAGTAACCACCCGTATCATCAAAAAAGGTCGATTATAAAGAGTCAACTAGTTAGAGCAGCACGGATGGTTACAGACGATTGTGACTTTCAAGTTTAATGTAAGAAATTGATAGATATGTTTACATCAAGGGGTTATCCTTTGCACTTGGTCAATAATATTGTTTTGGAAGTTTCTAGTAAACGCGAAGAAGGTCATTTTTTTCCTTTGCTTCCTTTTAAATATAGCAACGACCAAGTGGTTACTTCAGGTTTTCCCACTACATCAGCAGAAACATCTATATTGCATCAACCTAAACCTAACTATTGTAGTAGCTTCTTACATACTTACTCTTTGGATTTCCATCAGATAATAGAAATCATTAATAAAAATTGGGAAGTTGTCAAACATGATAAAGGACTAACTACTTTGTTAGGTGAAAAACCTCAAATAACTTATAGAAGGGGGGACAACCTCAAATTGATCCTTGAAAAAACCAAGAAAAAACACATGTCCAATCGTCCACACGGGATGTATAAATGTGGTGCATGTAGTCAATGCATGCACATTAAAACTGGCATTAGTTGTACTATTAATGGCAAAGAATACAAGATCAATAGCCACTTTAACTGTGAAACAAAGTCAGTGGTTTACGTGGCCCTATGTAACCAATGTAAGGCCTTTTACATAGGAAAAACCGAGCGTAAATTAAAGATCAGAATATATGAGCATATGAATGCAGTTTCTAAAAATGATCAAAATAATGCTCTAGCTCGACACATTGGGGAAAATTGTGGGCACGTATTCAAATTTGCCATTTTACAGCAACGAACACAAGATATTAGGGGCGGACCCTGGCAAGTTCGTCTTGAAATAGACGAACTATGTTGGCAAATTCGTACCAGGGCACATGTCACACCAGGCATAAATGAGGCCCTTTCTATTAAATGTGTTTTAAAATGGTTGGCTTACAATAGATAAATTCTAGCATTTGGCAGGACTATGAATCCCATATTACAGTTTTGTTTTATTTTTTAGCAGAAATGCATAAATCGTGGGCTTTATAATTTAGGCATGTTTTTTTGTACATACATTTATGATATCTAGTCATAATTTAGTGTTTTAGTTTGGGTCCATTTGATGCACTTCACAGCTGTAAAAGTATTGATTTGTGGATTTAATGTTATTTATATGTATATATATATATTTCTATATAAAACATATTTTTTATTAATTTTATTTTACAAGTGAAGTTGATGGCACTTCTATAATTATTTTTGTGACTTGGCAAGCTGATAGGATATTTACACTACAGCTCGTGCATTTCAGATTTATCATTAAGCTCTTGGGGAATGCGATCCATTCCAGCTTGCGATTGTTCAACTAACATTAATTTCAGCATTTGGATAACACTTCATATAGTTTGTTTTAATACTTTAGAAAACATTCTTCTTGCTCACTTATAATGTAAAAGTTAGAAATGCATTTCAGTTTTGTTGTCCTCATATGTTTTCTTACACCGCATAGTAGTGTGCAAACATTTATATGCTGTGATTTTACTTTTAGGTCGCTATGACAACTGAAGCATTTAAACAATGCACTTCTTGACTATTGGGTATTTAACTTTTATTGTTGTATAAATAAAGGTCTCTCCTGTTCCGCTGTGTAATCTGAAGAAGGCGGGCTATTTTTCCTAGAAAGCTAATTTTTATCTGTGAGTTCATTAAATCATTTTAACGTTTCAGCCTTCTCTCATTGAGTTCCAGTTCATCCCTCATGGACATGGGGGCCATTCAACAAGTACCAGAGCAAGAACAGGGACAGGAATTTTACTCGACTGTTCTTGGTACCCAGAAAGGGCAAGGCCTGGAGGTCAATACTGGACCTTTCTATTCTGAACACTTTCCTGGATATTCCAAAATTCAAAATGTTGACTTTGCAGCAGCTTCTGCCCATGTTGGACAAGAATGCTTGGCTTGTGACTTTAGACCTAAAGAGGCATACCTGCATGTTCCAGTTGGACAATCATGCAGACGATACCTAAGATTCATGGCTGGTTCAATGCATTACTAATTCTCTGCACTGCCCTTTGGCTTATCTACTTCGCCCAGGGTCTTTACAAAGTGCCTGGCACCAGTAATTGCATTCTGCAGACAGAGGAATACAAATATATCCTTACTTGGACAACTGTCTCATTCAAGCAGAGAACAAGGACATTCTGCTTCAACATCTGGCATTTGTGAAAATACTTCTAACATACCTAGGGTACACAGTCAACAAAAAGAAATCAAAACTAGTACCCTCACAAGAGATAACATTCCTGGGTGCAAGCTTGAATACAACTGCCCAGATGGCTTATCTCACGCCAGACAAAGGCAACTACCTATTTCAAAATTTTAGCAACAAAGGCCCAGTTATCTGCAAGACAAATTCTGCAGGCTTTGGGCTTCATAGCATCCTGCATCCTACTAATTCCATATGCAAGACTGCATATGTGGAAACTTCAATGGTACATAAAAAGTGTTTGGACTCAACATTGCCACAGCCTGGAAAAAGTCATTACTCTCATTCCCTGCCTGCAACAGGAGTTTCAATGGTGGGCAAAGGCATGTCACCAGAACAAGGGACAGCCATTCACATTACCTCCAGCCAGGCAGACACTAACAACGGATGCATCAGATAATGCCTGGGGAGCCCACATGGCAGGAAGAGGCATTCAGGGCACATGGTCTTCAAACCAAATGCATCTACATATCAATATAAATTTATTTAAATGGTTTATTTCCTGTATACTTTTGTCTGAAGAAGTTTATATATTTTATAAACGAAAGCGCTAACTTTATATTTATTTGTGTCCAGAGTGGTATTTTCTCCTTACATATTTCATTCAGTTTTTGTTTTGCACTCGTGCATCTACATATCAAGTCAAAAAGAGAGGTTAGCTGTTCAAAATGCCCTGACAGCCTTCAGGGGCCTACTTCTTCTGGGACAACTACTTATAAAGACAGACAACACCACGGTCATGTGGTATATAAACAAGCAAGGGGGGCACACATTCTTACTCCCTTTGCAGACTAGCCATGACCTTGTGGGACACAGCTTTGACTTACCAAGTACATCTGCAGGCAGAATTCCTGCCAGGAAAGGAAAATACTCTGGCAGACAAACTAAGCAGAAACCTCATGGATCCCCATGAGTGGAAGCTGGATCCACAAGTCTTCAGCATGATAACAAGGAAATGGGGATGCCCGGACATAGATCTATTTGCCTCCCTTCTCAATTGCCAACTAAAAAGATTCTGCACAAGGACTTATCACAGACAAGCATGAAAAGTGGACGCCCTATCTTTCAGCTGGAAAAACCTATCAGTATATGCCTTTCCTCCACTGCCTCTCCTTCCCAAGGTGCTCCTAAAGGTCAGACATGAAAAGCCAAAGATTGTACTGATTGCCCCAGACCGGCCACGCCAGTGCTGGTATCCAATACTAAGGAACTTATCTATACCCGACTTGGACCTTATCTCAAATACCTCGATTACTGACCCAGCAACGCAATCAGATCATGTCCAGCCAACTCAGGACATTAAACTTGGCAGCATGGTGGATAATGTAGACATACAAAAAACACCTGTCAGTAAAGCTGTGATGGATGTCATTCTGGAAGCCCGAAGGCCTAGTACAAGAAAGTCTTATGCTGGAAAATGGAAGGGATTCTGTGCCTGGAACCAGGCACAAAGAACTGATACAGCGGTACCAAATATTCCTCAGATTTTGCAATACTTAACTGAGATGCTGGACAAAGGCCTATCTTTTTCATCAATTAAAATTCATGCCTCTGCCATTTCGGCTCATTACAATACAGAGCCACCACTTTTTTCTCACCCTTTATTAAGGCAGTACCTCAGAGGAGCCAAAAATTTAAGGCCCCCAGGAAGACTACCAATACCTGCATGGGACCTCAACTATGTCTTGGAAAAGCTCACCCTGCCTCCTTTTGAGCCAGCTGCTACAGCTGATATGAAGTTCTTATCTTGGAAAACAGCTCTGCTTTTAGCAATTACTTCTGCAAGATGAACTTCAGAGCTACAGGTGCTCATGGCTGTGCAACCTTTCATCATTTTTCATCCAGACAGGGTCTCCCTGAGGACAAACTCAACATTTATGCTTAAAGTAGTGTCCAGTGTGGCTCTTAACCAAGCCATCCATCTGCCAACCTTTTACCCAAATCCACAGAACAAGGGGGAGATAATTCTGCATTCTTTGGACGTACACAGACAGCTTAGATTCTACTTGGCCAGAACCAAAGCTTTCAGGAAAACAGAACAATTACTAGTGGCATATGCTGCAGGAGCACAAGGAAAGCATGTCTCAAAGCAGACTATTTCTAAGTGGTTAGGCCACTGCATTCATTTCTGCTACTTACACCATGGCAAGCCAGTGCCTAAGGGCATTAGGCCCCATTCCACCAGAGCTGCAGCCACCTCAGCAGCCTTTCTCAGGGGAGTACCAACCAGAGGCATTTTAGAGGCGGCTATTTGGAAGTTCAGTGCACACCTTTACAAAGCATTATCAGGTGCCACTCTACTCTAAATCCAGGACAGGCTTTGTCACTGCAGTTCTGCAGGGCCTCATAGCTGCTCCTACTGCTGTCTAGTTCCAGCCTCCCAACCATAGCTTTGGGACTCTACCCAAATGTAATGACTGCAACAGTGAAACACGAAGAACATAGTACAGTTGTGTACACTTACCATAAATGTAGATGTTCGTGTATATTCACTGTTGCAGTCCAGGTTACCCACCTGCCTTCCCCCTTTTTTCTTTTGGACCTTATCTTTCCTTCTCTGATTTATACTACCTATGTGGTGTATTTGCTTATAGATGAAGGTAAAATTTATATTGATGTATTTCTGAATATATACATAAAGTTTGGCTACCCTTTTGGGGGGCACCTGACATCTGGGGCAAGAAAAACTGAAGAAAATGGTGTCGGCTGCTTCTTTTATACCCCTGATGACCTGATGTCAGGAAAGGGGCAACAGCAGCTGGCGCAGGACCCAAGACTATGGAATTCAGGCCAGCTGAGGGCAACCTGCCAGCAGGATTACCCAACTGTAATGACTGCAACAGTGAATACACTCGAACATCTACATTTATGGTAAGTGTACACAACTGTACTGTCTGCTGATCTCAGGTCTAGAGAAGCCTTGATTTGATGTACCCAGCCCCATATCTGAATACCCTTCTATTCTGAACCTTGCTCAGGGAAGTATTGAAGTTGAACACTGGTTTGGAGGTCACCTACAAGGAATACCAGGATTAGGACACACCACTTGAGTTGCATGTCATCAGATTCTGCCAATAGATGGGATGGCGTGTTTGAAAGTTTCTGCAGGCCCCATCAGCATGGAATGCCTGATGCTTGAGGCTCAGATGTCCACCCATTTGCTGATGCCTGGAGTGGCCTTTAATTCTAGGAGTATGTCATGACCTGGCAAGGGATTAACCTTCAAACCATTGCAATACTATGTGATGGGGTACCCTTTCTTTCAAGTAATAGCATTTTCTTCTGTCTGGCTTGGAATCTGATGTTCATGTTTCACTGTTGCAGTCATCACACTTGGGTTATCTGCCTGCAGATAGCCCTCAGTCAGCCCAAATACCAGAAACGTAGTATTTCTGCATCAGATGCTGTCGCTTCTTTCATAATGTCAGGTCATCAGGGGTATAAAAACAGGCAGCCAACGCCATTACATCAGTCTTTCTTGCTGAGGAGGAGCCTGAAGCAGCAGCTCGCAAGTGCCCATTGGCCGCTACCTGACATTTTCATTTTCGAGTTGAATAATCCTGAAGTCTTCTAAAGCTAGGTACCCCATTGGGGATCCTTTTTTCTTGCTCTAACCGATGTCAGAAAAAGTTAACAATTGTCTTGCCTGTGGAAAGCAAATACCTCAGAGATTTTCATTCTTACTGTATCACCTGTTTAGGCCCAGACCACAATGTCCCTCACTGTCAGTTTTGTGCCTTGTTTAATGCCCGAACTATGCGTCATCAGGCTATCTTTGTCACTAAATTATTTTGGCTGTCTATCTCCGTATTCTGAAATGGCTTCAGTAAGCCATCCGACTTCTTTTTTAACCAAAACTACGGAGATTCTTAGGCCCAGAGTATGCACTACACCTAGAAAACAGATGACCAAAGTGCATGCTCAGGCACCCATGCCACAAAAACAAATGCCATACCTTAGAAAGAACACCAAACAAGTAAAATAGCACGACGAACCAATAGTAAACGAACCGCCCAAGAACACTGGAGCTGCTGTGCAAAAGTTGTCTTAAAAGTTAAATCCACCAGTAACCACACTTATTAAGGAGAGAAAACACAGGTTTATTTAAGTGCTTTTCGTTCGTCTCTTAGGCAAACTTCTTCAGAACTACTAACATACATTGCAATGTGCTTAAATAATAAAAACTCATTCCTTAATTGCCATTAATTCAATCATTCACGTTAAAGCAATCATTGTACTAAAAGGAAAACTGACACTTTAAATCAAGTTAAGAACTTCCTTACTGGAAGACAAGTAAGTTAAAAACACATAAAAAAAACAGTATGATGAACATACTGTTAGTTCTTAACTTGATTTAAAGTGTCAGTTTTCCTTTTAGTACAATGATTGCTTTAACGTGAATGATTGAATTAATGGCAATTAAGGAATGAGTTTTTATTATTTAAGCACATTGCAATGTATGTTAGTAGTTCTGAAGAAGTTTGCCTAAGAGACAAACGAAAAGCGCTTAAATAAACCTGTGTTTTCTCTCCTTAATAAGTGTGGTTACTGGTGGATTTAACTTTTAAGACAACTTTTTCACAAAAACAAATGCTTAGAATGGCTGAAGACCTTATTACACTGATTAAGGGAAGCCAGCCTTCCCCAGCTAAGAGGCAGACTCCAGTCCCCTTCAGGTTATACAGACCAGGAGTCCGACGACTCTGACCTTTCTCATTATGAAGACATGCCTTTATCCAACTATGAGGATTCAGATGCAGAGGAATCCATTCCCTCTGCCTCCCTTCCAGAGAATTTCTCTTTTGGTGAAACCTTGCATACTTTAAGAGAACATTTCCATTGGGAATGCCAAGACTATCCTCAGTCCAAAAAGAGACTCGGAGAATTTTTAGAGTTGCCTCAACACAGGCCTTTAGCTATACCCCCTGTCCTGGATGCTGTGGATGACGTTTTCATGGAATCCACTCTTACTTCAGACACTTTACCTCTGGCCCTAGGAAACCACACAGGTACTAAAGTACCTGATTCTCACATTTTCTTTTCAAGAATCCTACTGCTGATCCAGAGATCATTTCCCAGGGAATGAAAGGTATTAAGGCTACTACAGCCAAAAATCCTATCCCTTCAGACAGGGATTCCAGAGCTTTGGACAGATGGGGTAAGAAGGTATATACCTCTGCAACTCTTGCTATCAGGGCATTGAATTGCCAGTTTCACATGCTGAAATACCCACAACATTTTATGGATCTTATTAAACAAAAAGTAATTTTTCCAGATTGTGCAGAAAATAATTTTAGGAGGTTATGCACTCTGCAAACCAAGTTAGTAAGCATACTTTGCAGTGTGGCTTTGATGCCCTGGAAGCATCTTGCAGGGCAGCAGTCACTGGCCCTGTACTGAGAAGACATGCTTGGCTGAAGGAGCATGCCTTGCCAGATCATGTCTAATCTAAATTACTAGACGCTCCTTTAAATAAGGACCGTTTGGCACCAAAGCAGAAGAAGTTGTTAAAAAGATGGAAGAAAAGGCTAAATCTATGCAAATTGTTAAAGAATTCCTACAAGAGCAACCACCTAGATTCAGTAGGCATTGCCCTTCAAAACACTGGTCCTTTCCAGCCCTTCCCAAAAAGACCCAGGGGAACAAACCACCCAGACTACAGTCTCAGGGTATACATAGATCTAAGCAATGGAGTGCCCCCACCCCTAGAGCAGGGAGTGGTAAGCCACCTCCTTATGGAAAAAGCTCACAATGACTTCTCAACTCTGCTTTCCAGCCCTGCCAAATTGCTTGTGTCCCTAGGAGGAAAACTTGCTCTTCATGCAAAAAACTGGATGTCCATCACTCAGGACCAATGGGCCCTCAACGGTGTAACCCAGGGGTACAGATTTTATTTCCATTCACTGCCAACCCCAAGCAGGTTTCCAGGCCATCCTTCAAACCAGTGGGCAGAGGCTCAAAACCAAGTACTTTCCCTGCTCAATATCAGAGCTATTCAGCCTGTTTCAGTAGAACAGAGGGGTCAAGGATTCTACTCCAGACTGTTCCTGGTACCCAGGAAAGAGGGCTCTTGGCGCCCAATCCTGGATCTTTCAATTCTCAACACTTTCCTGGTGGTACCAAAATTCAAGATGCTTACCCTGCAACAGCTTCTCCCTATGTTAGCCAAGGATGCCTGGTTAGTCACCCTAGACTTAAAAGAAGCATATCTGCACATCCCCATAAGGGAGTCAGGCAGGAGATATCTACATTTCAGGGCAGGGTCTATGGATTATCAGATGTTCTTCGTATTTCACTGTTGCAGTCATTACATTTAGGTAATCTGCTGGCAGGTTCCCCTCAGTCGGCCTGATTAACAAAGTCTTGGTTCCTGCATCGGTTGCTGTCCCTTCTTCCATGACGTCAGGTCATCAGGGGTATAAAACATGCAGCCAACGCCATTGCATCAGTCTTTCTTACCGCATGGTGCCCGAAGCAGAAGCAGTTCGCAAGTACTGGTCAGCTGACTCCTGAAATTTTCGAGTTTCAGATCCGAAGTCTTCAACTAAAAAGTGAAGGACCCCATTGGGGAGACGTTTTCCTGCTCCTTACCGATGTCAGTAAAAGTTAATAATTGTATTACTTGTGGGAGGCAAATACCTCATAAGGATTTTCATTTGTACTGTATTCCTTGCCTAGGCCCTGACCACGATGTACCTTGCTGTCGGTTCTGTGCTTTATTTAATCAGCACACTATCTGTTGTCGGTACATTTTTGCTTCTAAATATTTTGGCTCATGCTTTAATTATCCAGAAATGACATCGGTTAGCAATCAGACTACCGGAATACCTAAAAAAATGCAAAGAAAAAGACAGAGACAGGCTGTTGAGGTCCAAAACTGCTGACGATGCTTCTAAGCCAGTCGCCAGTTCGCCGGTACACAGTGAGGCGCTTTTGCAGCCCCTGATACCTGCTACTTCTGATTCGCAGGCCTCTACTGAGACACATTCGGAGTCCGGTATGCTGCAAGATGCTTCAGTTATGGAACATGCGGATGTCTCTACCTTGAATGGGTCTGGAGCCGCTGTGCAGGCACCAGCTTCTGAGGGTGTATTCAGGCCTACAAATTTGCATCTTCAATATTAAGGCCAGAATCTCACACTATGTCTAAAAAACCGACGCCTAGGCCCCTATGCCTAAAAAACAAATGATCAAAATGGCTGAAGATTTAATTACTCTAATCAGGGGTAGCCAACCCCCCCCCCCCTTCTAAGAGGCCTAGGCAAGAAATTGACTATGAATCTTCTGAACAGGATTCTATTTCTTCTGACTCTTCTAATGAACAGGAATTGTCTATACCTACTTATGAGGACTCTGATGCAGAGGATTCCATTCCTTCTGCTTCTCCCCGAGGTTTTTTCTTTTGGGGAAACTTTACATACCTTAAGGGAACATTTCCACTGGGAAAGTCAGGATTTTTCTGAATCTAAAAAGAGGCTTAGGGATTTTCTTCTTCCTCAGCATAGGCCTTTGGCTATACCTCCTGTTCTAGACATTGTTGATGTGTTTTCAGAATCTAGTATGGCTCCTGATTCTCTGCCTCCGGCTCCTTGTAAGCCAGACAGATACTACAGGGTTCCTGACTCCCACAAATTCCTTTTCAGAAATCCTGTTGTGGATCCTGAAACCATTTCTCGGGGCCCCAAGGGCATTAAGGCGCTTACTGCTAAAAATCCTACCCCTTCAGATAGAGATTCCAGGGTGCTGAATAGATGGGGTAAGAAGGTCTACACTTATGCAACCTTGGCAATCAGGGCTTTAAACTGTCAATTCAGCATATCATGGGACTGCTTAAACAGAAAATTATGTTGATTTCTGACTGTGTGGAAATAGATTTACAGGATCTATTGCATTCAGCTGAACACGTTGGAAGACACTTTGCAATGTGGTTTTGATTCTTTGGAGGCCTCTTGCAGGGCTGCTGTAACTGGGTCTGTGCTAAGAAGGCATGCTTGGCTCAAAGAGCAATCTCTGCCTGATCATGTTAAAGCAAAATTGTTGGATGCTCCTTTACAACAGGACCATCTCTTTGGTAATAAGGCTGAAGAAGTTCTAAAAAAGATGGAAGATAAAGCTAAATCTATGCAAACTGTGAAAGATTTCTTACAAGTGCAACCTCCAAGATTTAGTAGGCACTGGCCTAATAAGAACTGGTCTTTTCCAGTTCCTTCAAGAGCCACTCAAGTCAAACCCAGACATTCCAAAGGCACCAGGTTTCAGTCCCAAGGGACTTTCAGAACAAAGCAATGGGGTGCCTCCTCTTCCAATTATGGAAACAACAAGACACCTCCCTATGGTATGCAGTATCAATGACTTCCCTCTACACTTACCTTTTAGCCACCCCTTTGGGGGGAAAATTGGCTCTTCATGCAAAAAACTGGCAACTTACAACCCAGGACAAATAGGTTTTAAATATAGTATCCCAGGGATACAGATTTCATTTCCACACATTGCCAACTCCAAACAGATGGCCAGACCTGCCCCCAAATCAGTGGGCAGAGGTCCAGAAACAAGTACTTTCCCTCATGAGCATGGGGGCTATTCAACTATTACCAGAAGAGGAAAAGGGACAAGGTTTGTATTCAAGGCTTTTCCTGGTACCCAGAAAAAACAAATCATGGCATCCAATTCTGGACCTATCTACTCTAAACACCTTTCTGGACATTCCAAAATTCAAGATGCTGACTCTTCACCAGTTACTTCCTATGCTAGGCAAAGATGCCTGGTTGGCAACTCTAGATTTAAAAGAGGCTTACCTGCATATTCCAATCAGGGAATTTTGCAGAAGATACCTCTGCTTCAAAGCAGGCTACTTGCATTACCAGTTTTCTGCACTGCCCTTTGGCTTATCTACTGTGCCCATGGTCTTTACAAAGTGCATGGCTCCAGTAATTGCATTTTACAGGCAAAGAAATATTCAAATATATCCATAACTGGACGATTGTCTAATTCAGGCAGAAAACAAGGACATTCTTCTAAAACATCTGGCATTTGTAAAAAGGGTTCTAACTTGTCTAGGGTACAATATAAATGAAAATAAATCACAACTGGTGCCCTCTCAGAAAATTACATTCCTGGGTGCAAGCTTGAATACAACTGCCCAGATGGCTTTCCTTACACCAGAAAAGAAAATTAATTTGGTGACTTACTTCATACAGGTGGCCACAAAAACCCTGCTTTCT
The DNA here is from genome assembly GCF_019279795.1 of Protopterus annectens. Taxonomy (NCBI): domain Eukaryota; kingdom Metazoa; phylum Chordata; order Ceratodontiformes; family Protopteridae; genus Protopterus; species Protopterus annectens. The sequence goes on from NC_056747.1 coordinate 1,367,263,135, forward strand.
GCAAGGCAAATACTTGCAAGCCTTGGGGTTTATGGCCTCCTGCATTCTTCTAATTCCATATGCAAGACTGCATGAGGAAACTTCAGTGATATTTTAAAAGGCTATGGAGTCAACATCGTCACAGCCTGGAAACGATTCCTATCATACCTTGCCTGTGCCTAGAGGTCCTATGGTGGGCAGAGGCCTGCCACCAGAACAAGGGACTGCCATTCACACCACCCCCTGCTGCCCAAACCCTAACTACAGATGCATCAGACTATGCACGGGGTGCTCATTTTGCAGGGAAGTGCATTCAGGGAAAATGGAGCCCAAATCAAATGCACCTTCATATAAATCAAAAAGAAATGCTAGCTGTACAGAATGCACTGACAGCCTTCAAGGACTACCTTCATCTAGGACAATTACTGATAAACAGACAACACCACGGTTATGTGGTACATACTCCTACCCCCTCTGCAGACTAGCCATGGCATTGTAGAACATGGCCTTGAGCTATCAAGTACAACTACAAGCTCAATTCCTGCCAGGAAAGCTGAATACTCTGGCAGACAAACTAAGCAGAAATCTCATGGACCCACACAAACGGAAACTGGAACCACAGATTTTCAACATGTTGACACACAAATGGTGGAGCCCAGACATAGATATTTTTGCCTCACCCCAGAACTATCAGTTGGACAAATTTTGCACAAGAACTCGTCACAAAAAAAGCCTGGAAAGTGGATGCTCTGTCCTTCAGCTGGAAAAAACTATCAGATGTGAAATTGTTCAATCTCGCCGTTTGTTCTTACACACGGGTTCGGAGCCGATCCTCGGCTCCAAGTCTGCATCACCAGCTCCGCATCTTCGAGAAAGCTCGAGGCACAGTAATATCCCATGATCCTCAGGTGCTAACCCCCAGATCTAGTTTGCCGCTAGCAGCAGATCGCATCGAGAGGCTCGGGCCAGTAGAATTTTTACTATATATTTCTTGTTATATACTTCCAATTTTACAATTTATACTCTTTCTTTATAGTGTTTGATAAGTTTTATTATATAGTAGTTGTTTAAGACTAGTTTAGTTAGTTTGTTACTTTAAAATTCTTAGTAAAGGCCTTAGGCCGTTTTTCTGTCAGAATTTACAGTACTAAAAAAAAAAAAAAAAAAAAAAAAATTTTGCCTAACTTTTTCTATTTTTCATATATATATATATATATATATATATATGTCATAGTGTGCTGTGTGTGTGTTTTACAGTTTAGATATATATATTACATTTAAATTGTATTATAGGGATTTTTTCTTAAGTGTGCTGTGCTTTTTCTTGGATTTTTTCCCTTTCTTTTAAAAATGTCAGAAAAGACCAAATCTGGTTTTAAAAGGTGACAGTGCGGACGGAAGATGTCCATTACTGACAACCACTCATCCTGCGTCTACTGTCTTGGCCCTCTCCACTTGCAGGAAGACTGTTCTATCTGTCATTCCTTTAGTGGGAGGGTCATGCTGGAAAGACGCAGGAAGTTGGTTGACAGAGGGTTGCTTAAACCCGAGTTTCAGGAGGCCCTGGACAAGGCTGAACAGGTTTCTAAGTTTTCGAAGGGGTCAAAGTCTTCAAGAGTGTCGGAGCCCAAGTCATTGGCTCCGAGCACCTCTTTTCAGATTCAGACACCGGCTCCTATGACTTCGGTGCCGGGTGTCGGGACTTTATCTCTGCACGAGGCTCAGGTCTTGGAGCCGGTATCAGAGGTACCACCGTCTGCTATCCTTCGCTCGGTGACGGCTTCGACCCGTTCTTCGAGGCCACTTTCTGACTCCAATGTGGACCGAGTGGTACAGAAGCTTATGGAGAACTCGGCTTTGTCCAAATTAATCGAGGTTTCATCCCAGCTGGTTTCGAAACTCGAAGCTATTCCAGTTCCCTCAACAATTCCTCCTCCGAGACCCGCCGAGTCATCGGTGTTAGGAGTCGAAGAACCAATGATTGTAGAGCCCTCTGTGCTGAAGCCTCCAGTAGTGCTATTGGCTCCGTTGACCTCAACTCCTTTGGAACCAGCCGGAGAGTCTCGGAGCCGAAGATCTTTCCTGGGTTCCGGGGGGGATAGTCGAACTGAGATATCGGTTCCGACTCTTCCCCTCGGTGCCTCGGCTCAGATCAGTTCAGATCCGTCCTCGGTGTCGGAGCCCATGGTTCCGATTCCGGAGAAACGACCTCCTTCTTCAGATCGTGTCGGATCTTCAGGTCCGGGCACCGGTGCCTTTGACATCATGAGGAAGGTCTTGTCTGATCAGACACATACTTCATCGGTATCTTCATCTCCTTCCCCAAAAGGTCCGTGTTCTGCTTCTGTGCCTTCGGTACCTACCAAGCGTGGAGACCCAATGCCTCAGAAGTCCCCACAGGGCGACTCTGGTTCCACAGATGCATCCCCAGAAGCTCCCGCTGAGGATGTTCCGAGGAAACGACTGTGCAAGAGGAGGCACATAGATTCCCCTCAGGAATCTCTCACATCTGATACCGATTTAGATGAAACAGAAGGGTCCCCACGGTCCACCTCTGAGGATGTCTCGTTTGCAGACATTTTGGAAATCCTGAAGCAAAGGGGGGACTGGCAAACCCTTACCCCTTCTGTGGATGAATCGGTCTTACTGAAGGCATTTGGGACTCAACCTTCTACCTCCTGGGTGACTCCACCCTTTGATGATCTCATGGATCTAATAGCTTGGAGGGCTTGGGAAACACCTGATACAGTGGAACCAGTCCCTCGTAAACCAAACAAATACATGACGCCTCCCCAAGATAAATCCTATCTTACAAAAGGAGTTCCCGTAGATACTATGGTGGTGGCGGTGGCCACTAAGAAAGAGATGTCTGAATCATCTTCCTCTGTCCATCTTCCTAATAAGGATTCTAGGACAATGGACAGATATGGGAAGCACATATTTAGTTCGGCGACTTTTTCCATCCGATCGCTCAACTACCTTATGCATTTCACGCGTTTACAGAGAGATCTCATTAAGGAACTGGGAGATACTCTCCAGGGAGACACAGATGCTGCTGTCTCCGAGAAAGTGACAGCGCAACTTAACACCCTAAATTCCATAGTCACCTCGTCCATGAGGCTGATTTCATACGCAGCCGAAGGATCGAGTAGAGTGGCAGCTTCAGTGATCGCCCTGAGAAGACAATCCTGGTTGCACTTATGCTCCTTTGCGGAAGCCTTTAAGTCTTCCTTTGCCAACGCCCCCTTCGATGGTGCCTCCTTGTTTGGGCCCAAAGTAAAGGAGACTCTCATGAGGTGTGAACAAGAAGGGAAGACCCTGTCTGCCGTAGGGGTCCATTTTTCCGTTACATCTAGACCCTACCCTAAAGGGCAACGAGGAGGAAAAATGTGGTTCCGAAAGACTCAGGGATCTTTTCAGCACACCCAAAGTGACGCCCCCTCCAGAGGCAAAGGAGGGGGAAGAAATGGAAGACGCCGCCCAGCCGGCAGAGGGGGTCCGCAAAATCAGGGTGACAGAGAGACCTTCTCTGGAAAGCCCTTCCAGCACTCCTGAGTGCAGGCCCGGCTGTCCTACTCTGGAGGCAGTCGGAGGTCACTTGGCTTTATACCCAGAGGCCTGGCTAAATCTTACATCAGATTACTGGGTAAAAAGCATAGTTACCAGAGGCTACAACACCCCTTCATAAAAATGCCACCCAACTCCAAAAACCTCCCAGACGTTTCACCCAGTCTGCGAGACCAAGCAACCATAGAGATAGGAAGGTTGCTCGAAAACAGAGTCATCCAACCAGTCCCAGTGGACCAAATATGATCCGGAACTTACTCAAGGTTCTTTTTAGTTCCAAAGAAAACAGGGGACTGGAGGCCAGTTTTAGACTTCAGCAAGTTAAATACCTTTGTCAAAAAGGAAAAGTTCCGGATGGTCACGCTTCAGTCAATCCTCCCTTTTCTGCAGAAGGGCAACTGGATGTGCTCTATAGATCTCAAAGACGCATACTACCATATCAAGATGGCCAGGGCATCCAGAGATCACTTGCGCTTCTGGCTGGGAGCCAGTCATTTCTAGTTTCCCGCTCTGCCCTTTGGTCTCACCTCAGCCCCCAGGGTGTTCACCAAATGCATGGCAGTAGTAGCGTCTCACTTGAGACGAAACGGATTCCGGGTGTTTCCTTATCTAGACGACTGGCTCCTATCCGCCACCACCGAATATCATCTTCTACAAGCCAGGGACTACACCATCAGTCTTTGCTCTTCACTAGGCATAACGGTGAATTTTGGAAAATCTGTCTTATCGCCGTCACAGTGTATCTTATTTATAGGAGCACAGCTAGACACTTCCCTGGCTCAAGTTACTCTCCCCCCACTAAGAGTATCAGACCTCAGGCATCAAATTTCACTCCTCCTTCACAACAAGAGTCCCTGCACAACAAATATTAAGAGTGCTAGGCTTGATGGCAGCCCTCCCTTCTTGTAGTTCCTTTAGGCAGGATGCACATGAGGATTCTTCAATGGATGCTATTTGCCCAGTGGTCGTATCTACAACTTCCACTGTCTCACGAATTCTTGCAAGAAGGATCTCTTGTGGTGGATACACAGTCAAGAGCTAACACTAGGATGACCATTTGTCTTACACAGTCCGGTAGCAACTCTAACCACGGATGCTTCCCTGATAGGGTGGGGGGATTCTTTCAGGGACAAACAGTCCAAGGTCAGTGGTCCAACTTGGAGTACAATCTGCACATCAATGTTCTAGAGCTGAGGGCAGTGTTTCAACACTTTCACAAGTCCTTACCTCGGGGAACAGTGACAGTTCAGACAGACAACATGTCAGTGGTCTGGTACATAAACAAGCAAGGGGGAACCAGATCTTACCCGTTATGCAGAGAGGCCCTCAGAATATGGCAATGGGCAAAGTCCACTGGACGCTTTCTGATAGCAACGCACATCCCGGGGACTTCCAACGTAATCACGAACAGGTTGAGCAGGGCCATCCTCTTCCCTCACGAGTGGTCCCTCAAACCTCAAGTGGCGGAAGAGATCTTCCGCAGATGGGGCCAGACTTGCTGCGACCTGTTTGCATCCCCTTTGAATGCCAAATACAGAAGCTACTTTGCCCTGTTACCCCCCCCCAGGGGGTGTCCCCAGGGATGCACTGGTATACGATTGGCCCCCGGGTCTCCTTTACGCTTTTCCTCCTGTTCCACTAATTCCCAGGTTTTTGCAGAAAGCCAAACGTCTGGACAGGACTATAATACTGATAGCCCCATTCTGGCCTCGACAAATCTGTTTTCCCTTCCTTCAATCTCATCAAGTGGAGGAACCATGGATACTGGACCCGGAGCCAGACCTGTTGACACATTCTTCGGGAGTTCCTCACACCTTCCTCAAGTCCCTCAAACTGACAGCTTGGCTGCTCCACTTCCCATCTTAGCCAGGTCGGAGTTACTATCCCCTGCAGTACAACAAATTATTGTATCTTCTCACAAACCATCTATAAGGAAATTGTACAACAGCAAATGGAACCGTTTTGCGCACTGAGCCTCCAAACAAGGTATAGATCCATTCGGAGCTCCAGTACACAAGATACTAGATTTCCTTACCACACTTTTTCAAGAAGGAGCATCAACATCCACTATAAGGGTTCAACTGGCCGCTATATCCAATTTTCATATTGGCCGTGAAGATGGTTCTCATGTCCCACAGGCTTTGTAAAGCCTTCATGAAAGGTACCTTTCTCCTCCGTCCCCCCTTTCATAATCCAATAACCCCTTGGAATCTTAATCTCATGCTGTCACAACTCATGTTGCCCCCATTTGAACCAGCAGCCACAACTCCGTTAAAATTTCTTTCGTGGAAAACACTTTTTCTGGTTGCCATCACTTCCGTCAGGAGAGTTTCAGAGTTACAGGCTCTATCTATCCGACCCCCGTACATGATTTTTCATCCAGATAGAGTAACCTTGTGCACCAGTCCGTCCTTCCTTCCGAAGGTTTGTTCGATTCAGAACATCAATCAATCTATCGAACTACCTACCTTCTTTAAAAATCATTCCAGTAAGCTAGAAATCACATTGCACAAGTTGGACGTTCACAGACAACTAAGATTTTACTTACATAGGACAAAAGAGTACAGAAAGTCAGATAAACTATTTGTCTCATATGCTGACCAAAGAAAAGGACAGGCAGTAACGAAGGTTACTTTATCCAAATGGCTCTCAGATTGCATAAATTTCCAAACAGCAACTCCCTTTCAAACCCAGAGCTCATTCTACAAGGGCGGTTGCTACCTCTTCAGCCCATACCGCTCGTTTGCCTTTAGATACCATTTGTGCAGCGGCAACTTGGGCAAAACAACATACTTTTATCGCCCACTATAAGCTAGACAAAAGCTCCAGGGACAGGGCGACGTTTGGTTCCACTGTACTCAGGAATGTTCTCCCTTGAGCCACCCGGGAAAAAGGAGCTAGGGACGCTACCCGTGTGTAAGAACAAACGGCGAGATTGAACAATTTCACATTAAGAAGTTATGTCTTACCATAACGATCCATGTGAATTGTTCATCTCGCCTTTGTTCTTACATTCCCCCCCTCCATCCCCCGTCCTGCGGTCTGGGAGAACGGTTTCAACTGAATTCCTTTTCAGCCTTTTCTAGATATGGTTAGCATGTTATTGTGCATTAGTAATGGGATCTTTTCTCCTCTACATGGCAGTAGGGTTCCAGACACTGTGTAGTATCTGTTTATAAGTGTTCTAGACGCAGTTCTAAAAGGGATTCTTCTGGTATAGCAAACTAGATCTGAGGGTTAGCACCTGAGGATCATGGGATATTACTGTGCCTCAAGCTTTCTCGAAGATGCGGAGCTGGTGATGCGGCCGACTCGGAGCCAAGGATCAGCTCCGAACCCGTGTGTAAGAACAAAGGCGAGATGAACAATTCACATGGATCGTTATGGTAAGACATAACTTCTTATTTATGCCTTTCCCCCTTTGCCTCTGCTCTGCAAAGATCTACTAAAATTCAAACAGGACAAACCAAAAATGATTTTGATTGCTTCAGACTGGCCTCGCCAACACTGGTACCCACTCCTGTGCAGTGTCACACATTTCACTGTGACACCTGCCTCAGACACCTTCCTTACTGTCTCAACAGAACAACCAAACTCTGCACACACAGCTCCACACTTTGAATCTTGCAGTGTGGCTAATCACCTAAATTCATGCTTAGCATCCCTCAGCAAACCTGTGATGGATGTCATTTTCAGTGGCGGATTTAGGCTTTGGCGCAGGGGCGCGTGCCTCCCCCTTTTTAATTTGATTCTGTAGCTTGGCTAGGACATCGGTAACATAAAGTAACTTTTTTTTTTTAAAAAAAAAAAAAGTATGTACATATTTGGTGTTGGCTCCTTTAAGGAGGACACCAGCCACGCGGAAGTGAGCTCATGGTATGTCCGGCTGGCTGCGAGCGGGAAATGTGCAGTAATGAGCGAGCGAGTGGAAGAAAACAACAGTCGCAAATCATATGGATTATCGCTGCGAGCGGGAATTCCGAAATGTAGGGACTTGAATCACTTGATCAGGTAAGAGAGTGTGTGTGGATTATGCTTTGTGACATGAAATCTCTAAATTCTGTAAGTCTGTTTAATTTCTTGTAACAACTGAAGAAATTTTTCTGCATCTCAATGCTGAGCTTAAGGATTACTGTGTTTTAATGAGCGAAACCGTGATGAACGTTAAGAGAGAAGAGAGACAGGAGAATGGACAGAGAGGTCTGCTTTTGTACGTTTGGTAATAATTCGAGTCAAATTACTTTGTGGTCACTTGAGTGCTAGCAAAATGGATGGTTTGGTATAGAGTGATCTGCTTTGAGGTAATTGTGCTATAATAGCTGTATAGCATACTGTATGTTTTATTAGTTTATGTGCCGTGGACATTTGAAATTATTTGTTGATGGACTATAACTGCTGTACAGTGTATTGTGATGGCTGTGATGTGTTAAAACCCTCAGTGTTGTACTATATGTTCGTGCAAGTTGCAAATCTTTAGAAGCTGTTTAATGGGTGAAATTCTAAAGGGATAAAACGTGCAACTAACTGCATTTTGTACACCTTGGAAATACCAATGCACTTATTTATACCACACTGCAATATTATACAAATCCAATGCTGGAATTCCCTGTGCATTTTAAAAGTGGTTGTGATCCATTTTGCTGATTGTGACTCCCTTGTCTAACTTTAAAATACAGATAAAATTGTCATTGCTTTTGGCAAACTCCATTAGCCCTTACAAAATAAGGAATACGGGGATTGTTTAGATATGCATTAGTGTCTGTTCACAAATGCAGAGCATCGTTTGTACGTGATTGCATCTTTTTGCTTTTAGAGTACAGTTTTTTTACTTATCAGTTTAATTCAGCAATTCGTAAAAAATTAATTTATGCCTTTGAAGGACTTTCAGGGGAAATGTGTTGCTCTATGTCTTGGAGGCTTAAACCTTGGATCAAGTAAGCCCCCACCCACCCATATGAAGCAGAGTGCAAGAGAAGGGGGCTCTGAAATTATGCAGAAGCTAATGCACTGCTTATCTCAGATGTGTACTGCCCCCATGACCCAGTGATTGCAACGCCTCCTTCTGCTGGTTTCATTGGCGTGGCCCTGTGTGCTTATTGTGGAATTCTAAAAATTGGTTAGCACTCTTCTGTATCTGAAGTTGTTAATACCCTGTGCACATATTTTAGCACACTCTTCAACATCTGAAGTTGTTAACATCCCATGAAAATCATATATGCCATGTGTATAGTAAGTGAAAAATGACATTATTGCAAAGTACATTGTCTCCTTTCCTTCTGTCCAGTAGCTGTGTATCTCTTAAGCATCTTTGTAGATTATTTATCACTTGCGGTGTGTGGCCAGTTTTACTTCTCAACTGCTGTCAGTTTTGCCCTCATATTTCATGTTACTTCTCATAGATCTACTGATTTTCTTTATAGGGTCAGAACCATTTAAAGGTACCCATTAAGTACACTGTATGGGTATACTTCTTGAATACTCTGAAAAGTAAACAAAGAAGTGCTCTTGTTTTTGATCACATACTTCACTTTTAAAGATCATTGTATTTGGACGATTAGAGGTTTTAAGATAACACAACACTTGGCGTAAAGCACATGGAGAAGATGGAATTAATAATGACATGAAATTTACAGCATTGTATCAGTTATTAACTAGGCCATTTTAATATGGAGAGATTTCAAGATTGGAGACACGCATTTGTTAAATCTAACTTAAAGGGAGGTGGGTAGGACAAACCTAGAACCATACAGACCCATAAGTTTATTTTCAAAATTATGGGGAAAATAAATGGAAAATGGTTATTTTGGATAAAATGTTATAATATGAACAGCATGTACTTTGAAGTCATATATCAACATGCATATGTTGAAAATAGATCTATAAATAGCTTGTAAAATGATGTTCTATAACAATACAGTAGCTGTAAATGAAAAAGTGTGCTCTAATTTAATTTATTTAGATTTTAAGTTCAACATTTGATAGGGTCATACACAACACTGATCAATAAATTAGAGCAACTAGATATTGATGTATTCTTGATAAGATGGATAGCTGCATCACTTACAAATAGGACATGGCAGGTATACACAAATTGAACAGGTAAATTTCTAGGTTACTGTTAGGGTATCCAACAGGAATCTATCATAACTCCATACTTGTTTAGACTGAATCTTTCAGATTCATCTTTTTTATCTGAGATGTTCTACAGTCTATATGCAGATAATTTGTAAATGGGTAATCCTGATTATGCGGTTACAGATAGGGCATGTTTACAAAAGAATTTGACTAAGTTGACCAGGAGATTAATGTACTGTTAAACTAAGCATCTGAGATTTACCAGAAGTAGAAGTAAATACAGCACACGTTGATTGATTGATTGAAACTATAGCATCATTTAAGGATCTAGGTATATGGCTAGATCCAGCTTTGAGTTTTTCTAATCATATCAGCAAATTGGTTAATGATAGCTATACAACTGTAGATTGTAGAAAAATGGTTATAAAGTCTAGGAAATCAGAAATGATGAAATCCTTGTTAATTACATTAGACCTAGACTTGAGTATAGAATAACAATATGGAAACCTTATAAGAAAACAAGCATCAGCAAATAGGAAAGAGTGCATTAGAACTATACCAATGACATTAATGGGTATGAAAATTTAAGTTATTATGAAAGCCTAAATCATCTGAACTTGTACTGTATCACACAGAAATTCAAGAGGAACATTCATTCAGTATAGGGCATTTAGAACATATTATCTATAGGAATGTTTGGAGTTATCAAGTAGTAGAGAATCATCAGAAAACGTACGTAGAAGATTTTGTAGGAATGGGAAGTGTATTCATTGTCTTTCTGAGAGTAGCTGATGCATGGAACAGATTACAAAATTACATTAAAGCAAGCACTAGTTTAGATATTTCTAAGAACAACCCTGACACTTGTTATGTGAATATCTGTTTTGGTATATTGGCAGGCTAGAATGGCATTATTGCCCACACTTGAAATATTTCTGTGTATGCAAAATCTAAAATGGGAGAACAAAGGCCCAGAAATCGGGAAATATTTAAATATCACTTTTTTAAACTTAGAAAGATGTTGGGATAAGTGGATATGTGTTAGCATGCATTTTCACTGTTTAAGCGAAGCATTTTTTTCCATGTTTAGGATTCTAAAGGCTGCGTTAGTGTACATATGGTCAGTCTGATGCCAACTCAAACTGTAGAGAGGGGGTTTATTTACATTTGACAACACATTAAAATCATTGGCTTTCCAATGAGTATTTGAATGTTGCAGCTGTTCATACCAACAATTTTATATATGAGTATTTGAATGTGCAGCTGTTCAAACCAACAATTTTATATATGTGTGTAGAAACAGTCTGGTTATCATAGAAGTGGCGGTCTGTCTGGGGATGGAAAGGCAGCATAGCTCTTGACGGTATCTCATTATGAGGAATGTTCTTCAGTTTGTGAGTGTTAGCTGTTGCCGTGGTATACAATACTGAATCATGTTAAAACAGGAAAACTGTTAAATAAAATAACTGTTTTCTCATACTTATGCTATGAGCATCCTAGATGAGGCTGTTAGTAAATGTTTGCCTCTTGCTCCATATTGTCACATTATGTTCTATATTTTGGAGATGAGGGGTTGAGAGCTATGGGAGGCAGTCAGTGGAAGAAAGCAAATGGCAGACTTTAGTCTGTGTAGGACATATTGTTTAGCCCTAGTATCCTTTTAGTAAGGCTTCTTTGTGGGCATTCCAGTTGCATGTGTCTGGACAGATACAGGCCAAAGGGGGCATTATGCTCAATGACTGGCCTAAGGAGTGCTGAGTAAAGGAGGGCAGTGACATCCTAGATCTAGACATAACCCATTTCTTTAAGCTGTTTAATATAGAAGCACTTTCTTACATAAGTAGACATACTGGTCAAAATTTAGGTCACTGTCCAGATAAGTTCAGAAAACCCAAACAAGTCTCTTCTTAAGGTCTTATTGTCATCATAGTTGTTTTCCTGAGGTAGATGACTTCCAAAGGATACAATAATGCATTTACTGGCGTTTCATTTTGGACCATGATTGTGGCACCAGTTGTTTGGGACAAACCGTCCACTAGGATGGCTGTGTAATTTGGGGTTCGGTGACTGCTCCTAACTTGTAGTCATGTGCAAACTTAGTCATTCAGCGCCCTTTGGTATTGGCTTTTACGTCAGAAAAGTAGATGTTAAACAGGAGAGGCCCCAGCACAGAACCCTTGGGACTCCACCAGTAGCTCATCTCTTTCTGGAGGTAACTTTGTCAGTTTTGCTTTCTTGCATCTCATCTGTGAGCCATGTGGCAATCCAGTAGGTGACCATAGTTTATTCCTAGTTTATTTAGCTGTTCTACAATGCCTGAGTGGGGGATTGTGTCAAAAGCTTTAGCTAGGTCAAGGTATGCAATGTGTACCATTTTGCTTTCCTATATTGCATTGGTGACCTTTGCAAAAAAGTACATTAGATTTGGTAAGCATGACCTGCCCTTGACAAATCAAAACTAAAATGGAAACAGTATTCGGAGGGTTGCTGTTTCCTAATAAGGCTTTCCATGGCTTTGCATATTAGGCTGGCCAGACAAAGTAGACTCGTGTTACTGTCCTTTGGGAAATGCTACAGTACTTAAATTTGGTTTTATACATTGCATATAATTTAACTGACTGTTTTTAGGAATTTTTTCATAAAATGTGTATTTCTTAACTTGCAATGTTCTTTAACTAACTGAACTTCACTTGCACACACAAAATTATTTACATAAATTAACTTTGCTGGCTTCACATAAATCATTGTTTACTTAAATTACTTACATTTGCTATGGGTCTTGCGGTGATATCACCTTCACTGGGATTCTTTGCTATGTTATTATAATGCTTATGTCAGGTATGCCATATAAAAGAACTACTTCATATGGGCAACCAAACATATCCTCTAGGTATGTCTTGAAACAACTGGTAATGTTTGTTAATATGCTGTGTGCTGGATAGGAGTTATGTACCTCCACTAACACAACCACACCAGGTTCACTGGATCATACGAGAATATTAGGCTAACTGTCATGAATGGTAATTATAAGGCTAGCTAATAAGCTGAGATCAGAATCAAACCCAATACTTTGTGTCTGAGGTGAAAACCTTAACCGTTGTGCTCACTCGACCCACCACCAACAATGTTTTGCAAATGACTGTATGTTGCTGTGTTTTCACACATCCTGATACAATATCTTAAGGTGATCCTTCCACATCCCCCTTCCCCAGTGTTTTGCTTTCCTGCCTCCCCACCTCACTTGTCGACTTTCTAGACTGCGCCCCCCCCCCCCTTTGTAAAACCCTGGATCCGACACTGATTTTGGTGGCGAGAAGACCTAGTACTAGAAAATCTTATGCTGACAAATGGAAAAGATTCTGTGCCTGGAAACAATCTCAAGGGATAAGCACAGCAGTGCCCAACATTCCTCAGATTTTGCAATACTTAACTGAGATGCTTCACAAGGGCCTGTCCTTTTCTTCCATAAAAGTCCATGCCTCAGCCATTTCAGCTCATTACAACACAGAACCTCCACTCTTCTCTCATCCTGTGCTAAAGCAGTATCTCAGAGGGGCCAAAAACTTAAGACCACCCAGGAGAGCTCCAACCCCTGCCTGAGACCTTAATTTTGTATTGGAGAAACTCTCTCTCCTTTCGAGCCAGCTGCTACTGTAGACTTAACATTTCTCTCCTGGAAAACAGCTTTTCTTTTAGCAGTCACTTTAGCTAGAAGGATTTCCGAATTACAGGCTGTTATGGCAGTGGAGTCTTTCATCATTTTCATGCGGACAGGGTATCTCTCAGGACCAACCCATCCTTCATCCTCAAGATGGTATCCAGTGTGGCTCTTAATCAGACCATTCATTTGCCAACTTTCTTTCCCAATCCAGAGAACAAGGGGGAGTGGATTTTGCATTCATTGGATGTACACAGACAACTTAGATTTTACTTAAACAGGACTAAATCTCAAAGAAAATCTGAACAACTGCTGGTAGCATTTGCTGCAGGGGCAGAAGGAAAGGCGATTTCAAAGCAAACCATTTCCAAATGGATAAGTCATTGTATTCATTTCTGCTATAAGCACCATGGAAAAACTATCCCCCAGGGGATCAGATCCCATTCCACCAGGGCTGCATCCACTTCAACAGCCTTTCTCAGAGGTGTTCCTACCAGGGATATTCTAGAAGCTGCTACCTGGATCTCAGTTCATACTTTCACCAAACATTATCATTTACCAATTTTCTCTAAATCCAGAGCTGGCTTTGCCACTGCTGTCTTGCAGGGCCTTATAGCTGGTCCTAATGCTGTATAATTTCCTCCTCCCAACCATAGCTTTGGGAATCTACCCAAATGTAATGACTGCAACAGTGAAACACGAAGAACATAGTACAGTTGTGTACACTTACCATAAATGCAGATGTTCGAGTGTATTCACTGTTGAAGTCCTGGTTACCCTCCCTCCAGCCCACTATTTTTCTCTGGCTATACCTCTACTTTCTTTTACTATGCTTAAAAGCCCTTTTGGTGTATTTGCTTTTGGTTGGAGGTGTATTTTTGTGTTTTTAGTTTTATTTGCTCCCCATTTGGGGGGCACCTGACATCTAGGGCACGAAAAACTGATCTAATGGCATCGGCTGCATGTTTTATACCCCTGACGACCTGACGTCATGGAAAAAGGGACAGCAACTGACACAGGACCCAAGACTTTGTTATTCAGGCCGACTGAGGGCAACCTGCCAGCAGATTACCAAAATGTAATGACTGCAACAGTGAATACACTCGAACATCTACATTTATGGTAAGTGTACACAACTGTACTTTCTCTGCACTTCCCTTTAGCTTATCTCCTGTGCCCAGGGTATTCACAAAATGCCTGGCTTCAGCCATTGCATACTGCAGGCAGAGAAATATCCAAATTTACCCGTACTTGGATGACTGCCTGATTCAGGCAGACAGTCTGAAGTAGCTGCTTCAGCACCTGACATTTGTAAAAAGCTTTCTAACTTCATTGGGGTTACACCATCAACGAAAAGAAATCACAACTGGTACCCAGTCAAAAGATTGTATTCCTGGGAGCAAGCTTGGACACAACTTCCCAGATGGCATTCCTCACTTCAGAAAAACCGGCCTATCTGACAGACTGCTTCAAACAAATGGCCACTAGAACCCAGCTATCTGCAAGAAAAATACTGCAAGCCCTAGGGTTCATGGCCTCATGTATTCTGCTAATTCTGTATCCAAGACTGCATATGAGGAAACTTCAGTGGTACTTAAGTCTTTGGTGCCAACATTCTTAGGACCTGGAAACAGTCATTCCTATCATATCTTGTCTAAGGACAGAGTTCCTTTGGTGGGCAGAAGCATGCAACCACAACAAGGGACTGCATTTTACTTAACCCCATGCCACCCAAACCCTAACCACAGACACATCAGATTATGCATGGGTGCTCACATGGTGGGCAAATGTATTAAGGGCCACTGGAGCCTTGCATATCAATCAAAAATAGATGCCAGCTGTACAGAATGCCCTGACAGCTTCCGGATACCTACCCTTTCCAGGACAACTGCTGATAAAAACAGACAACACCACAGTTATGTGGTACACCAATAAGCAGGGGGGAACCCATTCTTACCCACTCTGCAGGTTAGCCATGGCCCTGTGGAAAATGACCTTGGACAACCAAGTTCATCTACAAGCTCAATTCTTACCAGGCAAACAAAATTCACTGGCAGACGACTTAAGCAGAAATATCCTAGATCTGCATGAGTGGAAACTGGAGCCCAGCACCTTCAACCTCCTGATCCAGAAATGGGGGACCCCAGAGGTGAATCTATTAGCCTCCTCCGACAATCACCAGTTAAGCAAATTCTGCACCAGGAACCCTCACAGCAGGGCCTGGAAGGTGGATGCCCTATCCTTTCAATGGGAAAACCTCTCAGTCTATGCCTTTCCCCCTCTGCCCCTTATCTCAAGATAAAATAAGACAGGCCAAGGGCAATTCTGATTGCCCTGGACTGGCCACACCAGCACTGGTACCCACTCCTGCACAGCCTGACAACGGTACCATCCTGGCACCTACACCAGACCCCAGCCCTGCTCTCTCAGCAGGAGGACAGATTTTGCATCCACAATTGCAAACCCTAAATCTTGAAGCCTGGCTTATTCCTTAAATACCCCACCAGCAACCCTAAGCAAGCAGGTGCTGGACATCATCCTTGAAGCCAGAAGGCCCAGTACTAGGAAGTCCTATGCTGAAAAGTGGAAAAGGTATTGTTCTTGGATTCAGTCTAAAGGAAAGGACACAGCACTGTCCTCCTTACCTCTAATCCTGGATTACCTAGCACAACTACTACACAGAGGCCTATCCTTCTCCATTAAGATCCATGCCTCTGCCATTTCGGCTCATTACAATACTGAGCCACCTCTGTCCTCACCCTCTCATCAAACAGCTCCTGAGAGAGGCAAACAACTTAAGGCCACCAAGGAGAGCATCCACCCCTGCTTGGGACCTTAACTTTGTTCTGGAGAAGCTCACACTTCCCCCATTTGAACCTGCTGCTTCAGCAGAGTTACAATTACTCTCTTGGAAAACAGCCTTGCTTCTAGCCTTCACTTCAGCTAGAAGAGCGTCTGAGTTAAAAGCACTGATTACTGTGGAACCCTTCATTATTTTCCATGCTGACAGGGTTTTCCTCAGAACTACCCTTCCTTTATGCCTAAAGTGGTGTCCAGTGTGGCTGTCAAGCAATCCATCCATTTGCCAACCTTCTTCCCTAATCCTCAAAATAAAGGGGAAAGGGTCCTGCACTCTTTGGGCGTGCGCAGACAGCTCAGGTTCTACCTTGATAGGACTAAGCCTTTCAGAAAAATCTGACCAGCTGCTTGTCAGCTTTGCAACAGGAACAGAGGGCAAGGCCATTTAAAAACAAACCATTTCCAAATGGATGTCACACTGCATCCATTTCTGCTACAAGCACCATGGAAAACCAACCCTTCAGGGTGTCAGAACACATTCACTAGAGCTACATCTATCTCTAAAGCATTTCTCAGGGGAGTCCCTACATGGGGCATACTGGAAGCTGCTACCTGTTGTTCTGTACTCACCTTCACCAAGCATTACCGCCTACCTATATTTTCCAAATCCAGGCCAGGAATTGCTACAGCAGTCTTGCAAGGCGTACTAGCCAGCCCTAACTCTTCTTGACTGCCTCCACCCTTCCTCAGCTTTGGAAATCAACCCAAGTGTGATGACTGCAACAGTGAGACATGAAGAACATAGTACAGTTGTGTACACATACACTTACTATAAATGTAGATGTTCGAGTGTATTCACTGTTGCAGTCCTGGTTTCCCTCCCTCCAGCCCCCTGGTTTTCTCTCTCTCTCCTCTCTATGTCTATTCCTACAGGTATTGGTATTTACTTTTTACTGGTGGTGTTTTCCCCACCATATACTAGCTCCCTATTTGGGGGCTCCTGACATTTGGGGCAAAAAAAACTGATGTAGTGGCGTTGGCTGCCTGTTTTTATACCCCTGATGACCTGGCATCATGGAAGAAATGACAGCATCTGATGCAGAAATACTAAGTCTCTGGTATTCAGGCCCACTGAGGGCTACTTGCAGGCAGATAACCCAAGTGTGATGACTGCAACAATAAATACACTCAACATCTACATTTATGGTAAGTGTACACAACTGTACTTTCTTCAGAGGAAGGAGTTGAAGTATTTTCCAATACTGTCACTGACACCAATATATGATGCTAATAAGGCAACAATTTCTTTAGGCTCTCTAAGTGAAGTGTCCTTTATTGATGCATGAAATTTAATTTCTGAGCATTTTAAATGGCTCTAAAAAAGTTTGGTGGTTCGGGCTACCTTGATTTGGGGGCATGCAAGAGGAGGACATGCTGCTAGTTATATCACTTGCTTCCTACATTCAAGAATATCATCAGATTGGCACTTCTGAAATTATTTCCAGCCCATTACCCCAGAGAAATCAGACAGTTGCTGTAGAGTGCAAGAGGAATTTAAATGTATATAGAAACCTTATAGTTGACCCAGCAGTAGTATTTTTGGATGCTGCCCAAGGATCAAATCTAGATTCAGCCTTTGAATACACGGCATAGCAATAAGGAAAGTAGGATACCAAACTGTTTTGGATAGAATGTATCTGATGTCTCTCCTGTTTGTTCCTCAATGCATGGGCCTTTGAATCTGACCTTAGATCCAACTTCAGCCACTCTAGACTTTGGATCCAAAGTTCATGCCCCTCCCCTTACCCATAATCCCCCATGTCCCTCACATTACCTTAAGTCAGACATGGTCCCCCTTGTTCTGGCTTGTCTCAGCTAAGTGATTAATGATTTAACCTTTTATACATTTAGATGCTTGTGTCTGTCTACATTTTTTGCTGTAGTCTCTTAGTCCCCCTCAATAAAAAGGTTTTACTTGTCTTTTCTTTTTGCCATTGGTGTTTTCTTCTATATAGCATTGGTGTATAGTTGTGGAGACTTTTTCCTTTTCAGTTTTTAGGGCAATTGTTCAGTATTGTTGTTGTGTTCATTTCTGTTCTTGTGGTGTGTACCTTTCTCTACAGGATAGAGAAATCCTCTGGTTTCAAGAAATGTGTGGCCTGCAGCCACAAGATCACTAATTTGGATGCCCATTTTAAATGTGGGTACTGTCTGGGTTTAGCCTAACTTGGATTGCTCACTTTGCACTGCCTTTGACCAGAGAGCCTTTACTGAACATCAGAACAAGTTCTGAAGGGACTTTTCCCAGCCACCACAGGAGACTCACCCTGACCTCTTTCTTGTTTTGTCTACCAAGAAATCGTCAGATATACATAAAGGGATGAAGAGTGCTGAATAATCCAAGGAAAGTCAAAGGCTAAGAGGAATTTCCCTGACCACTCTTACTCTTTGGTTGCTTCTCCAACTCCAAACCTTCTGAGACCATCTGATCGGACACCTCTACCAGATCCAGTAGTTACTGGATGCCATACTGTACTTCTGACACAGCTCAGGTTTTCCTTGGAGCTAGTCTGTCCTATATTGTGTTCTTCATTTCTGCAAGAAAGGCCAGTGCATCACTTCTCCAGACCTCTTTTCACCTTGTCGTTCATCAAATCCAATTTACCAGAAGCGGACAAGGATAGGATGGTGAGGAAGTTCCTCAAGACCTCTATTCAGTTGGCAGTTCTCCCAGATCCAACCCCTAAGCTTTGGTCTTTCCACTGTTTTTGTAGTCACTCCTACCCTGAGCCATCTTCTGGATTCAGGACCTGTGGATCTGAGTTTCATCCAAGCATCATCCACATTGGATCTGCAGACTTGGTCAAGGATCTTGGAATCAAAGCCTCAGTGCCAGATCTGGGGGTAGGAGATTGACTCTGACGTTTTTGTAGCCATCCCTTCTTCTCAGAGCTTTGGCAGTAGGTAGTCTGACTCCAGCATATCAGCTTCATGGCCATGCCAGATTGAGTACCGGGACAAATCTGGATTAGATATTTCTGCTTCTACTCTTGGGGTGGTTCTAGCTTTCCCCCTGGCTTTGGTTTTCAAGATGTTTGAGCAAGTGCTGTCTGTTCCTGGTGAGCTGACTTCTGTTATGCACTGTGCCCCATCCATTTCCCTATCAGAAATCCTTGGATCCTAATCTTACTCTTCTTATTTTATCAGGACAGCAGGTCCTGTTGAGCCACAAGACAGTCCACATTTAGTACTCCCATTCATCTTCTGAGTCTTCGACAGACCATCCCATTGCAGAGGTGCCTCAGAAGCATACACGCAAGAAGGAAGTATGTGGACTCCCCAGAGAAGTCATTAACTGAATATACTGAGTTTGATGAAGGGGAGGGGGTCACCCACATCCCCATTTGAGAATGTCTTATTCTGGGAGATTGATCTGTTGGTACAGGAAGGTGGATGGCCCTCCGAAGCCCCTTCACAGGAGGAGTCAGCATTTCTGTAGGACTTTGGGTATGGCTAATTTAGGTTGTTCCTCCCACAGAGAAGATGGCCAAGTTGATCTCAAAGCTGGGATGGAAGAAACCAGATGTGACTGGACACGTCCCACACAGGCCAAATTTTGGGTCTCGCCCAAAGATCACCTTCATTGGAGCAAGAGTCCTGCTGTTGATTCTGTGGTAGTGGTGGTAGCCATGAAAAAAAGTAGCTGGCTGAAGAGAGCTCCCCTGTCCATCCCCCTAACAGGGATTCTAGGGCATTGGACAAGTTTGGTAAAGCAGGTTGATGTTTCAGCTACCTTCGCACCAAGAGCGCTGAACTACCTGGCACGCATGACAAGATTTCAGAGAAATTTGACAAAGTAGCTTTCCAAATTTCTCTCGGGGTCCATATCTGCAGAGGACAAGTTTTCTTGTCCTCTGCAGATACAGAGGACAATGCTGTGATGCATCTGATCTCCAATATGACTGAAGGTGCTTGAAGAGTCTCATGTACAGGCATTACCCTAAGGAGACATGCTTAGATGCACCTGTGTGACATTGTGGAGCACTTCAAGATATCCTTTGAGAATGCCTCTTTTGATAGTTTGATCCTTTTCGGACCAAAAGTCAAGGCCATACTGTACAGGAGTGAGCAAGACGGGAAAACCCTTTCTGTTATAGGAGTGTGGTTTTCCACCACAGAGGTCTTTCTCTAGCAACCAGAAGGGAGGTACAAAACTATTGTTCTGGAAGTCCCAAGGTTTCTATCAGGGCACTTCTGAAGATGGACTGCCTCACTCTACCATGGGGTTTTAACAGTGAACATCACTCCCGCAGCAGAGGAAATCTACAAAACCAAGGCTTCCAGGGCTCATTCTCCAAAAGGTCCTATCAGCATTCTTGAAGGGTTGCCTGACTGCCACGTTCTGGAGGCAGTCAGGGCACTTCTCACTGCAAGCTGAAGCCTGGACATCCAGCACTGAAGATACATGAGTGCAAAAGATTATAACAAAGGCTATTCTTTCCTGTCACTTTGTCCTCCAGTCCCATCAGAAAAGCTTCACAATGTTACACTCTCCCAAAGATGAGCAGCAGTTCTAGATGTGGAAAAAAAAAGCTGTTGGACAAGCAAGTCATCCAGGAGGTCTAACCAGGCCAACACAGATCTGTAATTTACTCAGTATTCCTTTTGGTGTCAAAAAAGTCCGGTGATGTCAAGCCAATATTGGAACCCAGTCACTTTAACCAGTATATCAAATGAAGTTCTGGGTGGTCATGGTATAGTCCATCCTTCCCTTGTTAAGGAAGAACTGGATGTGCTTGATATACCTTCAGGATGTGTACTACCACATTATGATGGATAGGTGATCCAGAAGGGTTCTCCACTTCAGCTGGGAGATGGTCATTTTCAGTTCAAGGCCCTGACCCTTTGGTCTCACCACAGCCCCCAGTGTTCAAGCGTATGGCAGTGGTTCCAACTCATCTTAGACTGCAAGTGTTCTGACTATTCCCATACCTAGATGACCTGTCTCATTTCCACTGCTACCAAGAATCTCATCCATGCTAGTGACTCCTTGCTCTGCATTTGCTCCCAACTGGGTATTACAGTGAATTTCTTCCACTCCATATATAGGTGTTCACCTGGATACAACATGCCAGATTCCAAGACTCTGTGAAAACAGGTTGACCACCTTACACGATCAAGCTTTACAAGTTCTTTCCTGTCAGAAGTCACATGTGAAACTGCGTCTTCAACTACTAGGATCTATGACAGCCTCAATTAACTTGGTCCCCTTGCCAGATACCACATAAGGGGTTCTCCAGTGGACACTTTCAGTAGAATGGTTCATTGGACATCCCATGAGTTTTTGAATACAACTACCATGCATTTGCAGGGCATAGATACAGTGCTGGCTTGAGTCTATCTTCCAGTTGCTTTCTGATAGCACTGCACATTCTGAGGAAATGTGTTTTGGTGAACAGGTTGAGCAAGTCTATCCTACCTCATGAGTGGTCCCTTAATCCAGAGGAGGCAGAGTAGAGTTCCTGTCACCGAGTTGAACCATAATGTGATCTCTTTGCCTGTTCTCACAACACCAAATGCTGCAGGTACTTTGCCCTGACCCCCCAGGAGGGAGAGTCACAGAGGGATCCTCTGACCTAAATTTGGCCCTCTGATGTTTATGTACCTTTCCTCCTCCTCTTCTCATCCCAAACTTTTTACAGAAATAATTGGAGAGGAGGATCATGGTCATCCCCATTACTCCTTTCTGGCCTGAGTAGGTATGATTTCTCTTTCTCTGGCCTCATTTGGTGCACCCCTTGGGTACTGGACCCCAAGCCAGATCTCTCACCCATCTGAAATACCTGATCCAGACACTCAAGCCCTCAGATTGACTACTTGGTTTCTCCACTTGCACTGATGGCTAGTGAGTTCAAGCTACCTTCCCTGGTAATACACATTCTTATGTCATCCTAAAGACCATCTAAAGCATGTGGAACATGTTTTCTGTTTGGCCCTTTCAGTGGCATGTGAACCATTTCTCAGCTGTTCTAGCTGCTTTACACTTCCTGGATTCCCTTTTTCACAATGGGGCGTTACTCTACTGTAAAATCCAGCTAGCTGCAATTCCAAATTTTAATATTGGGAAAATCAGTCATCCACTCCCTCGCTTACATTATCTAAGGCTTTCTTAAGGGATACCATCTGACTTAGGCCCCCACTAAGGATCCCATTCCTCCTTGAGTTTTTAGTATTCTGTTACAAGCTATTACTAATCAGCCCTTTGAACTTGCAGCCAAGGTAGATGTCACCTCAGTCTGAACAGTATCAGAACTTCAGCCTTATCTTGCAAACTTATTACCTTATTTTACAAAAGGATAAGATATCTTTGCAGACAAAAACCCATCTTTCGTTTCTAAGGTAGCTATGGAGACTTCAGTTAACCAGTCTATCAATCTGCTGTTTTTTCTTCTTGAGTTTTATCAACAAAAGGAAGTACATGTTGCACTTGCTGTGGATGTGCATCATTAGCTTTGTTTTTATCGCTACCATACCAAAAACATTAGAAAGTCTGATCAACTGTCTCATTCTCAAAAGCCAAACTGGGGCACAAAGGTCTCTAAAATAACTTATCTAAATGGTTATCTGACTGCATTTCATTCATATACAAGGAGGGCCTGACCTTGCCCAAACCCATTAAATTTTTTTTTTTTTTTTTTTTTTTACTAAATCTGTGTCTATTTCAACCACCTTTTTCTCAAGGGCTTTTATCAGTGATATTTGTGCTGCTGCCACTTGGTCCAATGTTCATCATGATATCAGACTGCAGCCCCCCCATCTGTGAACCACAATAGTACAATCCAATAATGTCTCCTAACCTCACATAGAAAGTGAATCCGGACTGCTGCCTTACCAGTCCTGATTCAGGAAGAAGGCAGCAGACTGCTAATACCCCAGAAGTCTATGCGGTGCTAACCGCATAGACTGGAAGGGGATCAGACTGCAAGGTCAGCAGTCTTGGAACATTCACAAACAGGAACCGGAAGTGTGCATTCCGGCACGAAAGCAGATGAGCTGAAGCATTTTATCATCATTGCAGAGCCAGCTTTGGAGTTTATTATCATCATTGCATTGCAGAGCCAACTTTGGAGTTACAGAATAAAGTTCGACTGCAGAATCCTACACTAAGGCACTGTACGGGCACATCCACTCGTGCATGAATCGTGCCATCCCAAATAGAACCAATATGCTCTTCTCCAAAAAAAGGAAGCCAATCTGGTGGTCTCCTGCTATAAACAAACTATACAACAGAAGGAAGAAACTGTTGCAGAAAAGAGGAAAATCCCAGGATGCAAAAAACTCCCTCACCAGCCTCAGTAAGAAGCTGAGATCCCTCATAAAATCCTCAAAAGCTAGTTACGAAAATAAAATTGCCAAAGATTCCAAAGACAACCACAAGGCATTCTATAGTTATGTCAAGAATCTAAATGGCAATGCTCAGATCTGCTCTGAGCTACAACAGAATGGCATTAAATATACTGATCCCAAGGATATTGCCAATATCCTGGCAGATCGATTTAGTGCCAACTTCATCTCCCTCTCACCCCCTAAAGGGTCCATCTCAATACCAAACGATTGCCAAATTCCAGTAATCACAGCCACACAGGTAGAAACCGCACTCTCCAAAGCTAAGAATACAGCATCCGTGGGACCAGATGACATCCAAAGCTGTGTACTACATGAACTACAAAATGAACTGGCACCTCACCTAAGTGTCATGTTTAATCATAGCCTCGCCTCAGGCTTCGTGCCCACTGAGTGGCACACAGCTACAGTTATCCCGCTCCACAAGGGAGGATCCACCTTGGATCCCAAGAACTAGCGTCCCATCAGTCTGACAAGCCTGATCTGCAAGGGCATGGAACGCATTATCATGAAACTTATAAACAAAGACATTGGCAACCTTCAAACACTGGACCCCACCCAGTTTGGGTTTGTGAAGGGCCGATCTTGTCTCCTTAATCTGATTGACTTCTTCGAATCAGTCTCCAGAGCTGTGGATGAGGGCAAGGCGGTCCACACAGCCTATCTGGATCTTGCCAAGGCCTTCAACACCATCCCCCACTCTGGAGTCATAGATAAACTTACTAAGCTGGGCATAAATCCCTACGTCACTCGATGGTTTGCCAACTGGCTTACTGACAGAACCCAGACTGTAAAAGTAGCCGACTCCAAATCCAGCTCCAGACAAGTGGAGTACCTCAGGTTTCAGTCCTGGGACCACTCTTGTTTGGCATCTACTTCTCTGAAGTATAGGCCAACACTAAGGGACTCTGGCTAACAAAGTTCGCAGATGACTGCAAACTGGGAGCCATTATTGAATCCCCAAATGATGTGGATATTCTACAAAAGGGCCTTACAGTAACAGATGCCTGGTGCCAGAGCCATGGGCTCAAGCTTAATGCCAAGAAATGTATAGTTATCCCCTTTGGAAAAAAACATGTACCCATGAATCACCACATAGGTGGCAGGACACTAAACATCAAAAGTATGATGAGAGACTTAGGGACACAGGTGGACAGTGGTCTCACTTTCGATAACCACATCGCCACAACAGTCAGGAAATCCTTCTATGTGGCACACCATCACTAAGGGCTTTTCATCCAGAAAAAAGAGGGTCATTGTCCCACTGTACTCATCTCTCATTAGACCCATTATAGAGTATAATGCCCCGTTTGGTATGTACCTCACAAGACATCTGCAACAGCTGGAAAGGCCACAGAAATACCTCACTAAAAGAATCACAGGCCTAAAGCAGATGCCATATGCCGACCATCTAAAAAAACTCCAGCTATACTCTGTGGCATATCGTCTACTCAGAGGCAATCTCTGCTTAACATACAAGGCCATGTCAAACCCTGAGCTGTTGGACTTGCTCCACTTAAAGAAATCCTAATCCCTCAGAGCCACACGCTCCAGGGATCTAAACCTTGTCATCACAATGAACAAAACAAGCTGGAAAGATAGGTTCCTGACCCAGAGACTCCCCATACTCTGGAATAGACTGCCCATACATGTCAAGCAGAATGCCTCATTGGCCCTCTTCAAAAGGAACCTTGATGATTGGCTGGGAGATAGGAAATTCACCCCGGGGATCATGTCAGTCGCCCTGCTAGACCGGGGTCCAGAGAAGTAAATATTGTGGGAAGAAATATCCAGGGAATTGTTATGGCTAGGCTTGCATAGGCCCTAGGGCCGATAGCCTAGTACCAAGCTATGAACCTAAGTGAACAGTCGAGCCCTTTGGATTGTATTATCAATGCAGGTATTGTGTGTGTGTGTGTGAACTTGTACAATAGTTTGTTCTGTGCTACTAACTCCTTGTAATACGATTGTTTTTATGCTTTATTGTTGTTGGTTTTGACATAATTGTCATAATCCAACAGGTTCTAAACAAAAAAGGTTATTGGGTAAAGTCTACTCAGCTGAAAGAAAATAAATGCTACAGAATTAAATTTATACAGAGCTACATTTATTACAGGCAATTATTTTCACTTGTACTTCAAATTTCTAGACAATAGTGCTACCTCCGTGATGTACAAGTTCAATGACTACTGCCCACATTCACTGCAGCACCTCTTAGGATAGAATGTAGTAAGAGATTTTCTTTTTCCAGAAATGTTACTAAGCGTCAGAAGCAACTGGTATGCTTTTCAGTGAAAGGGAGTATTGACTATTGAAAAGTTCGCTTTGGAAACATTTTCATACCAGAATACACATTTCCACATTTAGCTCTGTTGCATCTAAAAATCAATGGCAATGTTCCAGATGAAGTAATACTGTAACAAATGTATAGTTTTATTCAATTCTCGTCGAAAATATATTCTCTGTATTCAAAATACATATACAAACAAATGTAGACTAAAAGAAAAATGTATTTTAGTAATGCACGCAAGTTCTTGTGGCAGATTAAAACACCATAACTACTAGAATGGGGAGGTGCATTTTACAAACTGAATGTGCAGCCAGGGGTATGACACATACTTTGGAATATGTTGTAATGTCTGTGCAACGCTGTCTTTTAGTTTTGGGTCTCTCTCTGTAATTGCTTAGAATCTTTTGTTGTGGACATTCTGGAAAAATAGACAAAAGGAAGATAAAGAAAGATGAAACCATATTAATGTAGATCAGATAGCTACTCCCTACATGGGGGAATATGTTGTATTTCTTTACTACACTGGCAATCATTGTGATAAATTTTGGTTGTTCACTTAAAGTTACGTACAAGAAACTTGAATGAGTTGGCTGAAAACCGTTCTTATTTTTAAAATGGCAATGAAAATGTTTATACTATTGATAACTAGTATGGTGGGAAAAAAAGTCACAACGTTTTCCCAATAAGTAACAAAAAGAGCAGCTGTAAAAATAACATTTCCAGTAAACTGTGTTAGTAGGACAAACCAAAACATGCAAGATCTTACATAAACGCTGCCTCATTTAGTTTGTTCTTATAACTTTCTGATGTGATACAAAAATGACTACAGCTTTTAGTTTTGTACATTTTAGCTTCGTTTCAACCTTAGCTGACACTGGCTCTCTAGGCACAAGAATTTTAAGTCACGCCTTTAAAAATAATAATGTAAACCATTAAGAGGAAAGAGTTTGATCTACCAAAAAATGCTGGAAATAATGAGTAATGTGTAAAGAGAATATTAATTTATTCAGCATTTGCAGCTGGCCCATTTTATCCATATATGCATATTTATGTGTATGACGCAAACTAAAAAGTGAATTACATGCCTTAGCAATTATAATAAACACTAAAACGGGAACATATTACTTAAGCAACTTATAGCGACTTTATAATTCCATGGAACTGAAACTAAAATCAGTTGTGCTAGACCACTGCAATGGTCTGGAAGTCAGGTGTGTGTGTGTAATGCCCCAGTTGATTTATACTGGTGGCTATAGAGAGAACTCAGGATACCTGCTGGTGGTTAGAGAATACCTCAGGCTTTGAACCCTGTACCCTGGGTGCAGGTAACAAGAGCTTGAATTCCCTACCCACCACCATTTGTGAACCTTTTGCAGATTTTTGCCTCATATTTTGTTCTGTTCCTCATAAAATTTGTGGTTTCTGAATTTTTAATTCCTTAAATAGTTGGTGCAGTGGTAGCATTGTCGCCTCACAGCTAGAGGTTCTTTGGTTTGATTCTTGGCTGGGGTGCCTCCTGTGTGGAGTCTGCATGTCATCCCTGTGTTTGTGTGTGGGTTTGCTCTGGTGTCCTCCCATGTTACAAAGACGTGTCTGCAGTATTTCTCCCTGGGTCTCTGATGAAAATTGGCTTTTGTTCCAAGTCGGACCTTCCTGGTTAACAAATGTTTCATAAATAAATTTGACAGGCATTTGAATTTCAAACTTCATATTCTTCAGAAAGTACATAGTAACACAAAACCTTTTATTCTAGCAATTTTCTAAGTTTATAAGATTAATATTTGACCCTATTTTTGGGACTTTATTCCCCCATTATTGACTTCATCCAGTTTTTTTGTGCTAAGGTTGAGAGCTATGGTGAGAACTGAATTCACTGAATATGTTTGAGGGCTGTATTTCCCCATTAATGGGTTTGTCAAGGTGTTTTGTGCTAAGAGGTTGACAGCTATGGTGAGAACTGAATTCACTAAATGGTAGCCATTTAAGTTTCAGTCTTCCTTTCTTTCATAAAACAGCTGATTTGGTATAATGGTATGTTGCTCTGACTGTTTTGCACAGGGTCCTGGGTTCAAGACTTGGCAGTGAAATGTATGGTGGTAACAGTATTTTATATTAGCAACTTTCCAAGATGATACAAGCAGTGTTTAAAATGTGTCCCCCCCAGTAAATTTTAGCTTTTTCCAGATTTCTTGCACTGCAAAGTTGAGAGTGAGAGTTGAGTGTCGAGTAGATTTTACAAGGAGCTGAGAGCTGCAGGGGAAGAGAAGTATAGTGCTGCTTTTATGCTAAGTCTGCTTGCATTATTAATACCACAGCAGGTAGTGTACTTGCTTTTGATGCAGAAGGCTGTGGGTTCTACTCCCACAGGGGGTGGATGCTGCCATACGGAGAATGTCCTCTTTGGCAAAGATACAGGCACTTTATTTGTAGATGAAACAATGAAATATAAAGTTGTTTGCTAGCAGCAACCTCTAGTTGCATATCTCTTTAATGTGGAATTATTTAAATGACTTTTACTTCTGCAGAGATTGTGCATATTTATTGATGCTGGTGGACTGTAGAGGTTTGAGTAGACATTTATGATGGAAATGTTCTCAACTGGGCAGTTTTGTCATTATTGGTGCATGCATTTTGTTTCATTGTTTACTGGAAAAATGTTCAAAACAATGAATTTAAAACACTCTCTAACAACTGTATTGTATTATACAAGGAATATAATTTAATACAATCAGGAAGGTGTATCGCACAACACACATGTATGTTGTGTGTGCAAGGGGCATATCATTTGAAAAAAGCCCAAAGTTAATCTTTATACTAGCCAAATGTATTTTCTTTGAATGTAGATTTCAATGCTGTTCCAATGAATGTGAGCTTCAAGGGCAGAGAAGTTTTAATGCTAAGTCTATTTTCATTGTGACTGCATTGCATTGTTTAGCAGATGTGTTAGTGTTTGTGCTGTGAAATGCAAAATAAAACTTTCAAATGAAATCCAAATTGTCATCGAAGTAAAGTAGTATGCACATTACAGTGTTTATGGTAAATGGGGTGAAATAGCCAAGTAAAGGGACATTGGAATGGCTGCAGGGGGGAGGCTCCATTCGACCATGATTTTGTGAGGGTGAAGGGCAGCAAACAGCCCCGGTTGTACCATATCTTTCAACTGTCCAGATTTTCACAGAATGAATAGATTTTTGCTTCATATTTTTGGTTTGTTCCTCATAAAATTTGTGGTTTTCTGGCAAATCATTTAGGAATAAATCACTAAATAATGACAGACAATGAGTTTCAGACTTCATAACCTTCAGAAAAATGGATGCTAAAGCAAGACCTGTTCTATCAACTAGGTTTATACAAGAGCAATTTTTAGTACTGTTTGTATGTTCCCCCAATATATTTGGCCTTTTCCAGATTTCCTGTGTTAACAGGTTGAGAGGTATGTGCAAATAAATTGCTTTATAGAATTAGGCATATCCAAACCTCTCAACTGTCCCCGATTTTGGCTCAAAATTTTGCTCTCCCTCTAATAATCCCTCCGCAAAATGGTAATTTTGGAAGAAAACGTGGAGGGTTTACAATTAATAAATAACCAGAGTTATAGATTACTTTTATTTCGGAAATGCATGTAGATTCATTTATTTTGCCACCTGCTCAAGTTAACAGTACTAATATTAAAAAGTGTTCTTTCTTTGACAGGTTCCCAGCTGTATTGTGTGGCTATTTTATATTTTTGCATCACATTTTTGGTCCATTTTTCATAAAGTTGTGGTTTTCTGGCAACTTAGTGGCAAATCATTAAAGATTGAAGTTAGAAAATAATGACAGACCTTTGAGTTTCAGATTTCATACCCTTCAGAAAATTCATACTAATGCAAGACCTACTAGTCTATTAGAAAGTTTATAAGAGCAATATTTAAATATTGTCCTTATTTTTGGGCCTTTGTCCCACTTCTATGTATGGCTTTGTCCAGATTTCTTGCTCTGAGGTTGAGAGGTATGACAAATGTGTCAGGGCCATCAGTCAGCCAGAGACATTTCAAATTGTGACATACTTGTTGCACCCCACTCCCCCATGTAGTGACTCTGGATGTGTCTAAGTAAGGCAAGGAGCAGTTATGCAGTGTAAGTGTGCAGAGTATCCCCCCATCCAAGGTAGACACAAGTACTATAGTGTCTTTTCATCTGTCCTTGCTTGATTTTGCAGAATGTTCTGTTTTTCTGTCATATTTTTTATACTGTTGATTTATACTTCAGAAAGTGCCCATTTTTCTGTGTTAAGTAGCAATGCTTTCATGACCATCAGGTAAGCTTGTCTGAGATTGTAAGATGCAAGTAAGCTTTAATAATCATACTGTTAAAGAATTGAAATGTATATGACAGCATTTGTAATAAAGGAAAGGATTACAGTATTTTAAGAAGCTCATTACCTTTGTTGGAGACTTGCAGTCATCTTTGCAGGCTTTACCCATAAACTAAACAGAATGCCAATCTATCATGTGTGGTCCATAACATGTGCAGTAATCCTTTAAGCAATTTATCTTGAGCTTGTTTTTGTTTGCTGTTCATTTTTTACTTTGATCATGTTTTCCCCATGAAACAAGTAGATAGTTGTTGTCAGGCACCAGGTCTTTTTTGAATAAGAAACATTTTTATAAGTGGGGGTATCACAGAGATCGCTACTTTCAGCATGTTACTTGGTACTTTTATAAAGTTGAATATAAATTATAATTAGAACTGCAGTGCAAGGAAAAGTGGTTTGAGTTAAGCACTGCTTGTTTTTCTTATACTTGACTTTGAATGGCATTCCAGTAATGTATTTAAAAAGTAATTTATTTTTTCATGCCTCACAACCTTTTTTTTCCATCTAGATATTAAGTAAGCTGTCATGCAGCCAATGCATTGAAATATTTTTTTTTCTTCTACACTTCATTTTGTCTTGATTGGACTCTCATAATGATGGTTTGGCACACAGAGCAGCGTATTTAATTAAAGTTAAAGTTTTTGTGGTTTTGAGCATAGCTCCTCTCCTTTCTAGTTGGCCATACCCCTTCTCATTGGCCCCCACCCATTCAGCTGTCACCTGCAGCCCCCCCCCTTTGATTTGAAGTCACCAGCCACCACTGATCTTCATACAGTCATTTCTCATTATAAATTGGATATACTGTCTAAAGATCAAACTGCCTTTGGTTCAGCAGTCCTCTAGAATATTCTTCCATGAAACCACCTTAAGACTTCATTAGCTGGGGACACTTTCCCATCCACTGAGGAAAGGCTGGAGGAGATAATATCAGATATAAAAGTTATGTTCTTACCATAATGATAACCTGTGGGTTATTGGATCTGACTTGGATCTGAGACTGGCCAAATCCAAAAGACTTCAGCTCCCCAAGCTCTGCCTCCTGTGCCTATAATACCCAGTCCTAACAGACAGACTCGTATCTCATTTGTTGCCTTCCAGGATTGCAGCTCGATCTTGAGCTCCCGTGGGGTTATATCTTTTGAATGGTTCTTTAGCTCATGTTTGTACCCGTTTACCTCTGTCCTTTTTCTTTTTCAGTAAGAGTTTAGTGTATTTTTTGTGTGATATTTTCTTGGTTTTTAGTTTATGTATGTTAGTGTGTAGGTAGAATAGCTTATGGGATGGCGTTGGCAGGCTTTTCTCATGTAGCATTTTTAATACTTTGGTTTTAATACTGTTTAGGGTGTGGTGTTTGTGTCCCCTTTTTTCTTCTAGAAGGGAGTGTTTTCTTGTTTTTGATGTTTAGATGAGGAGAAAGACATTAAGAAGTGTGTCATATGTGGCCAGAAGCTTCCCTCATGAGATGCCAGTGTGTTTACTGCCTTGGTGCTGCACACTTAGACATTCAGTGTGCCATCTGTGATAGTTCCAGCTCCAGAGCTATCAATGAAATAATAGCTAAGCTGGTTTTAAAAGGAAAGGGCTCTTGCCAACTGGAGATGCTTCCTCCTCTTGTCCACTTGCCAGCAAATGACAAAATTGATTAGGGTCAGAAGTAGGAACCAAGGACCACAAACTGTCTAAGGGGAACCGGAAATGAGTGGGCCCCCTTCTCTAACCAGACATGTGAAGTTCCCAAGGACTATGGCTGCTCCAACTCCATCAGCTCTGCCATCAGATCTGACTCCTCAGACCCATTCTCCAATGTTGTAGACTGCAGGAAAGGCTTATTCTCTGGGTCTCACTTCTACCCAGCCCATTTTTGTCTGGAGGGGCTCCCTTGGGCAGTGTTCAGTTACGTTTCTACCCCTGTACCCAAAAGTTCTCTCTGAAGTCCACTCCATCTCCTCCACAGATCCAAATCCAGTTTGGGCGTGGTCCTTGGAGTCTTCTATGAGTTGACAGCCACCAAAGTCTTCCTTGGTAGGTTCTTGACCCTTTCATTCTGATTGGTTGAGAGTTTGCAACCTGCTGAGTTGAGTGCAGCTGATGCAGTCCTTCCTGCAAATGCATATGTGCTTACTTTCTTCAGCTTCAAGTCCTAGACTCTATCCAATGTGTTTCTTCTTTTGGTCCAACATCACCAGAGTTTTCAGAGCTGGTTTCCTTACCTCCAGTGGGGATGGATCCAACAGCCTGGTCTGTTTTGGCTTCCAACTCTGCCTTGGCCTTCTCAACTCTGAGTGTCTCATAGCTGAGTGGACTTCTGAGACGACCCTTTGAGGCTGTAGTTGTTGTATTGGGTTCAACACTTCAGGTCTCCAAATCATCTCTCCTCCTTGGAATATAGGCTTTGGTCCCAGCATCAGGGTAGGCAGAAGTGGCTCCAGAGGCTGATAATGTCCTTGGAGTCTTTGTACCTAGGGGTGCTGGCTCCAGGTGGTCAAATTCATCTACTGCTTTTGACATCATAGAGAGGCTGTTCTGTTTGAAGACAGAATGATCAGCACCAACTGGAATCCCTGCCCCTTTTCTGTGTCTGCAGACCCACATCAGCCTGCTCTGGGACAAGCCACTCTGACTAGCCTCCAGGTTAACCTGCATCCAGGGTCCCTGGCCTCTTCTGCTTCCCCTTGTTGGGTAGAGTTTGGCAAGAGATTGTGGAACAGAAAGCTCCTGAATTCTCCAGAAGAATCATTTGCAGAGGACATTGATCTCGAGAAAGGAGAGGGGTCCCCAAAATTCCCCTGAGAGGATGCTAGTTTTGACAACCTTATGATGATACTCCATCAGTGCAGGAGATGAACATCCAAAGCTCCATCTCCTGAGGAATCAGTGTTTCTGGAGGCTTTCAGGATGGACCCATCCATGCCCTGGGTGGTCCCCTTCCATATGCAGTCATTGATTTTGTGTCTTGGACAGCCTGGACTTCACTTGATACAGTGGAACCTATCCCAAAGAAACCTGACAAAATCTTGGCCTTTCTCAAGGACCACCATTGATGCTATTGTGGTGGTGGCAACCACCAAAAAGGACAATTCATAAGAGAGTTTTTTGGGCCACCTCCCTAATGGGCAATCTATAGCACTGGACCAGATGGAGAAGCACTCACGCACATCGGCCACTTTTGTACTGAGGGCATTAAAGGAGAACTGAATCACATACTCACAAAATATTTAATTCATCATGGTTTGGCGTTTCCTACAGTTTAACACCATTCTTGGACTGTTTACTTTTTAAATATTTTTACACGTAATTTCTGAGTCTGATCACATGAGGTCTGGCATCTTGAAGCAATTCTGATTGTTTAGTTTGCCTCTAGATATCCCACAATGTAGTGCTAGTCTGTAAAAAATGACATCATGCAGGCCTCTCTCTTCCTAACGCTCATTTCACTACATTGATTTTACACACATACACTGCTGTCTTTAAGTCAGTTTTAAGTAACATTTCATGCTGTTCAATGACTACTTAAAATACAAACAGTACAAATGCCACAGAACAGACTTTCAAAGTAATTTTTGCCACTGCTTCTTTTTAGAGTGGCTAAACTGCAGTCTTTTGTGAAGCCTAAATTGTACTACTTTGACTCATCTCCCACCACCCTTCACACCTAACATCCCTAGATGTCAAAGTGCTAAAGGTAATTTGAGCTACCTGCTGCGATGAACAGCTCACAGCAGGAGACTTGACTCATGTACTGTTTCCTTGTTCTAGCCTTTATTTTCTGTATGGGTAGGGGAAGGACCATGAATCTGTGACATCACAGCATGGGTGGGTTTTTAGGATGGTCGTGATGATTTCAGTCTGAGGAGGGAATTGGCCAGAAAACTGCCTATATTCAGTGGGCTTGATGACATCAGTGAACTGGAGAATGCAGCCAGCTTTTTCAGGGCATGATAAGTTTTTTGAAAGTGAAACCACCACAGTACAGTAAAGTACTGTTCAAGTGGAGAGAAACAGTTGATTTTAAAATTTTAAATGCTGTATTGTTTATTCATAGCAGGGACAATCAATAGGGAGAAAAAGGGCAGAGAAGTTGAGAATTTGATAATAGAATCCTGCTGTCCTTTAAATTGCCTTGTCCACTTTACAAAGACTTCAGTGAGACATCCTGTCCAAGGTATCAAGAGTGATTAAGACACAACAGACTCCAGTGTCTTGGAAGACTGTGGATATTCAGTTGTCCACCTTGTATTTGATTGCTAATTTGTCTATGCCTCTGCTTTCTAATGCAGCTGATGGCAATGCCTGGGCTGCAGGAGCTGGCATCACCATGCGTTACTATACTTGGATGAGACCATGTAACTCTGTGGACTGTTTCAAGGTGTCCTTTTTATTAATGCCCCATATGATGGCTCAAAGACACCTTGACCAGGAGTGAACAGGATGGGAAGATTCTGTCTGCCATTGGGGTATGTTTCGCTACCACCCAATGAATCTTTTCCAAGAATCGGGAGGAGAGTAAACACATTTTTTCCAAAAAGTGCAGCAGTCTTTTCAAGATGCTCCTATGGAAGGTCTCCTCATGGTAGGGTGGCAGGGCGTTAATCAGAATGGGTGCCATCCAAGGGATAGAGGCAATCCACAAAATCAGGGGTTTCTATGGAGCTTTCTCTGAGAAGCCCTTCCAGCTCTCCTGAAGGGCTGCCCAATTGTCCAACTCTGGAGGAAGTTGGGGGTCATTTGGTTCTGCAGCCAGAAGCTTCAGATGCCATCACCTCATATTTCTGGGTGTTACATGTATCAAGATGCCACACAATTCAGTGTTTATTTCTCCCCCAAAAATGCTAGATACCATCCAGATGTGCCATCCCATCAGAGAAGGTATGTAGCTGTTGAAATACAAAAGCTGTTAATACATTTGGTCATCCAGGAGGTGCATTCAGATCAAAGCAGATCAGGATCTAGTTCAGATTCTTTTTGGTTCCAAAGAAAAAACAGGACAATCTTGGATTTGAGCAAGTTAAATTGCTGTGTAAAACAGATCATGTTCTGGATAATCCATCCTGCTTCTTTTGAGGAAGGGCAGTTGGACATGCTTGATGGACCTCAAGGATGCCTACCATCATATAAAGATAGCAAGGCAGTCTAGGAGTTTCTAAGCTTCCAGCTGGGAACCCATCATTACCAGTTCTGATTGTTGACCTTTGGTCTCACCACCGCCTGAGGTGTTCACCATATGTATGGCAGTGGTGGTAGCTTGGCTCAAGCCTCCGAGGATCCAGGTCTTTCCTGTACCTGGACAATTGATTTCTCACAGCCTCCATGAGCCCATAACTAGTCAAAGGCAGAGACTCCTTACTCCAATTGTGCCTTTCCTTGGGAATCACCATAAACCTTCAGAAGTCCAGTCTGCACCCAGTTTAGGACTTGGAGTTCAGAGGTTATTTGGTCATGCTGTCTCAGATTGCCCAGCTTTCAGCACTCTAGGTATCCACCATTTGTATTCAGGCCACCTCTTTGATGTCCTGCAGAAAACCTCCAGCTTATGGTTCTCAAAATTTTAGATCACATGGTCATAGCAACTTGCCTAGTTCCTCCTGTGAGATACCACGTAAGGATTCTGCACTGGACACTAGTGCCTCAGTGGTTGTACTTGACGCATCTGATGAATTTTCCAATAATGTTGGCACAACGTTAAAAGAGTCAAACCAAATAGTGGTTAGTTTAAACTGGTATCAGCCGGGAGACCAATTGTTCTTTCCCTACAAGGTATGGTCATGACAGGTGTCTCACTTCTTGGGTAAAGGGGCATTTTGAAAGGAAGATAATCCAGGGGACCTGGTCTACAACTGAGGCCAATCTTCACATCAACATCTTGGAGACAAGAGCATCTCTCCTTGCACTGCAGTTTTTTTTTCAGGATCTCCTCCCCAAGGGTATGATCATTACAGATGGATAATGTATCTGTCATCTGGTGTCTTAATAAGCAGGGAGAAAACCAATCATATCCACTGTGTCAGGACGCCATGAGGGTTTGGCAGTGGGTAATTTCTTAAAGGTTTTTAGTAACAACACATATCCAAGGGAAGTCCAACATTTTAGCAGACAGTCTGAGCAGGAACATTCTACTTTCTGATGAGTGGTTCCTAAATCCAAGGGTTGCTGCTTAGATTTCTCAACACTGAGACAGTTTTGCAATCTATTTGCTTCTCCATCCAACACCAAGTGCAACAGTTGTGCCTTAGTTTTCTCCTCAGGGACAGTCACCCAGGGATGCTCTTTTGTATGCTTAGCCCCTGGGTCTTCTGTATGCATGCCCTGTTAAAGTTCCTCCAGAAGGTGACTGTAATCCTTGTATCAGGATGCTCATATCCACCAGGCTGACCACAGAGATGTTAAGAAACTGCATATCCATGATCCTTACTGTGGATTTAGTCAGGGAAGGGAATGGCTTAAATTGCACTGGCCTGTACTTGGTCGCACAGTGTGAGTGGGGACTAGACTTTGTATAGTCAAAATCGACCACACAAAGAGATGCTGGTCAGTGCACAACTTGTTTGCTCCTATTGCAGCAAGAGGCTATGTATAGTGTTAGCAATAGTTATTCTAGGGACATATCAGTATCAAGACATTTGTGTCTATGCAGGGCACTGCTAACTATCACTGTGCAGAGCAAATGGGAGGCATAAAAACAAGCAGAGAGTAACGAGTTTGAAGCTACCTACCAGACAGGAAAGCAAACCATAAACCTTCCACCACCAATTCCCAACTTGGATAGGTCCGATCAGCATACTTCTGCTACAAGAGTACAGAAAAAAAAAACTTTTACTGTAGAATGGCTAGTTTGGAGTCCAGGTGTAAGAAGACCACACAAAGCAGAAGTAGACCATTCATTTATTTTATTTTATTTTTTTATGTAAAGGACAGCAAAAAACCAGCAAACAACTTAAACTGCTAAAATACAGTCACAATTAACAAGAGAAGTGCAACAAAATACTTATTTTAATCTTATGAGTAATAGATTCCTCAGGTGGAAATGAGTCATCCCTTTTATGCCCTATGTTCTGTGCGGGAAGCATAAGTGTGATGCATGACACATACAAGATCGTTGAGCTTTAGTATACTGGCCGAGCATTGGGCTGCCCTGGGCAGGAGATCCCTTCTATGTATAATACTGCAACAGTGATACAGAAAGAAATCTATCAGATATAATGTAATACCGTGTAATTATTTAAGGTTTAGGTTTTTTACCTAAAGTGCAGAAAATAAGTAGCAAAAATACAGTCACAATTAACAAGAGAAGTGCAATGGTTTCTTGAAATTGTCTTTGAAAACTCTCTTCTTTCTGGCCATTACTTCAGCTAGGTGGATGTCAGAATTGCAGGCCTTATCCTTGGTACCTGTATACTAATCTTTCACAAATTTAAGTGCGTCTGTCAGAACAGATCCTGCTTTTTTGGCCACAGAAAATTTAAATCAGGTCATCCACTTGCCAGTGTTCTTCCCTGAGTTTTCTAATAAAGGAGAATGTTTGCTTCATTGTCTCGACATTCATAGATAGATGAGACTCTTTTTGGATATGAACCAGTCCTTCAAAAAGTCCAACTAGTTGTTTCTCTCTCTCTCTAAATCTCATTTGGGAAACCAGTATCCAAGTCTACTCTAAGTGGATATCTGATTGCATTTCATGTGTGTACTTTGTGTAAGGAAAGACATTGCCTTGCAAACCGAATGGTCATTCTATTAGTCATGGCTATCTGTACAGCCTTCCTGTCGAGGGCTGCTACTGATGAGATTTGTGCCACTGCTACTTGGGGGGGTCCTCATACTTGTGTCTCACTACAAACTGGATATTCAGTTGAGGTTTAGGGCCTCTTTTTGGTGCACTGTATTGCTGAATGTGCTCTCCTAGGGTGTAACGAGGCTGAGGACTCTGTCCCACAGGTTGAACCTGGACTGAAAAGACAACATCAGATACAAAGGTTACATACTTACCATAATGTTAGGTCCTTGTTGTCTCTTTCCATTCAGTTCAACCATCCTTCCCACCTGCCCCTTCTGTGTTACGTTCTCTCGATCCTTTGATCAACTGGTCAAGGAGCTGTTATTTCCATCCTCCTGTTTGGGGGTCCTTGTTAAGAATATTTGGAGTTAATGAAACTGTTTGTTGGAGGTGAGCAAACGCAGACTGAGGTTTGTTGGTTAGAGACAGGCATTATGGTAAAGGAGGTAGAGCTTGGGGACCTGAAGTGTTTTGGATTTGACTAGCCTCTGATCGAGTCTGATTTGATAAACCACAGGTTGAACCGGACAGAAAGAGAGAACATGGGTTATGTTGTTGTGATATGTACATAACCTTTGTATCTGTTTTGTCTTCTTCCATCCTTCCTCATCTACCCTCCCTTCCTTCACCCTTCCATCATTTTGGAAGGGAACTTTATTGGTTTCTGGTATGACAGTATGGTCTGCGTCATGAGTATATTCACTTACTCTCTGAGCAAAACATAAGCAGAGAATTGCATTTAAGGACTTGTGCTTTTATTTTTTATGGATAAGATCTTGGTCATTCTAAGTTTGCAGGT
Source organism: Protopterus annectens (assembly GCF_019279795.1). Lineage (NCBI taxonomy): Eukaryota > Metazoa > Chordata > Ceratodontiformes > Protopteridae > Protopterus > Protopterus annectens. Next base: position 1,367,301,831 of record NC_056747.1, read on the forward strand.
ACTATAAACTCAGCCTGAAGTAAAGTTGAGGACAGGAGGGGATTGTGAGTAAGGGGAGGAGCCTGAGCTTTAGATCTCGAATCTAGAGTGGCCAGAGTTCCATCCAAAGACCCATCCTTTGAGGAAGGACAGCAGTAAATACAGATTTGTAGTTATGGTAAGTATGTAACTTTTGTTTCTCTCTCTCTCTGTTCAGTGCAGTAAATGAATGCACAATAAGGTGCCAAAGAAAGATTCTCAAGGGAATGGAAGATATAGTTTTGGGTATCTGAGATAAAAAAACATAAATTATAAAGTGAGCAAGGCTAGCCTGGACTGCCTTCATGGTGGGTAAAATGATGCTGTAAATGCCTGCAGCAGAGAAGCAGCTACTGGGCAATTGTGAGAGGACATGATTGGAAACATTTACATCCTTTGTCTCATGGTAGCTCTTTAGTATATTCCCTTATAATAGAGATTTGCTTATTTGAACATCCTGTCAAGAAGTTGAAATGCTATGTTTCTATCTGTTGGATTAAATTTCATTTGTAGAAAATGTACATATTTTTGTGCATTTGTTCTAAGGTTTATGGGATGGGTGCTTCTGAAAATGCTGAGGGTTTTCATTAAAGGAAAAAGTCTTGAAACAATGTGACATAAGTTTAAATGGAGATTAAAAGAAACAAACTGTGTAAAACATGACTTGTCAAACAGTGCCTACAAGTAAGACAAAAGTTGTAAATATACATTGAAAAGAACAGTCACGTATAATATGTGGGAGCAATAGCTTTTTCTCATAATAGCTAGTCTGACCATATTATCTTGAAATGTAAATAGGCCTACCTAATGTAAGGCATACTCATATAAACAAAAAAGAAAAAGTAGTGAATTATATTAAGAAATATAGGGTACAAAGAACAATGCTGCAGAAAGATTTGGATACAAAAGAACAATTGGAATTGATAAAGGGTTTCAAGAGGGATATTCAGCAAAATATCAGGCATGAAGGAAAAGCAGAGGAATAATCCTGATTGTTACTACTGGGAGGGGGGGAGGGCGCGCATTGGGACTCCAAGAGTAACAGAAGAGGAAAACAAATCAAATGGTTGATTTGTGGCAGTAAGGGGCTATTGCCAAGAGAGGAGAATTATGCTGGCATGTATTTATATTCTAGCAAAAACTTTTTTTTTTTTTTTTTTTTTTAGAAATTTGCTTTCAGCAAGGAATATTTGTAGGTGGGGACTGAAACTTGGTTTGAAATCACAAGAATGTATTGGGGTGGGGGTGGGGGGACCTAGAAGGGAAATATAATAAAAGAGGGCAGATTTCTGAAGAAACTTGGGAAAATATTTGGCATGGTAGATGTGAATTCAGCAGTAGGAAATTGGAATTTACATATTATTCTCCAAGGTAGAATAACTGGGATAGACTGGATAGAAATTATATTTCAGAGGTGCATATGTATTTAGTTGAAAGCTTCAACACATCAATAAATATGTCAATTCATGCACTGAAAAAAACTAAGATAAAATACAGGATAATGTAGAAAAATGAGACACTGTCACACTCCTACCTACCTCCTAAAAAGAGAGGAATTTAAGGAATGAATAGTAAAAATGATTCCAGAGTTATTAGGGAAGATGGACACTTCAGAATGAATGAATAGTAAGAGGAATAAAAGGAAACTAGTTTAAAATGGAGTAGAAATAAAAGCTAAATGGTTAAGGATGGACTACTGTAATAGTACTGCAGAATAAGGCCAATCTCACTGTGCTAAAGGAACAACCCCAAAATGATAAATGGAAAATACCATAGTATTTGGATAACCTGAGTTTAGAAACTTCAAAGCACAAAAACTTTGAGTATAACAACTTAGTCAACAGAAAGTAGAAAGGATTGTTGCCATACTTCGAGAATATGACAAGAAAAATAACCAGAGATCCTATAGAGATATTAGATATTTTGGAAATGTTATGAAAATCTGTATAAAGAAGAGGAATGTGGAAACCAAGAAAAAACACAAATGGCAATATTTGTGAAAAATTTGAGAAAGCCAATGTTAGAGGAAGATGATGGTCAATGACTAATAGTTAAGATGGAAGAAGAGATTACATAAATCTACAGGGAAGTGTCCAGGAACAATGGGATTCATGTGGAAGTCAAGAATGAAGAAACTAATAAAGACTTGGAAGGTTTTGTTTAGTAGCATTTTAAAAGGAGTGGAATCACCATCATCTAGGAAGAAAGCTGTGGTGGCTGTATTACCCAACAATGGTAAAGACCCACCAGACTCTGCTTCATATAGACTCATTTCACTTTTAAACTATAAAGTGGTCTGTACTAGCTAAGAGAGTTTTGAAGATGTTGAAAAGTTTGATAGATATGGATCAGTGTAGTTTTATTGAGGGAAAGCAAACGTGTGACATTTACTTATTTTTATCCCTTGTTGGTTGTGTCAGTCCCACTAGGCTATGCCTTTTTTAAGGAGACCTATGGTAGTATTTATACTTCAAGGTAAAATGTGGACACTGCATCAGGGAACTTTCCCTACTCTCTTTGATAGGTGTCATGGGATCTTTTACATCCCTCTGTGCTGCCACCAACTCAAGCAGATGGGACCTCTGTTTAACATCTCATCCAAAGGATGACACATTCAGGAGTACAGCACCCCCCCCAATGCTGAACTGGTGTTAGGAATCCATCTGCCCGGTGTGGGAATAAAACCCACAACCTTCTGTACCAGAGTCAAATAGAACCCACAATCTTCTGCGCCAGAAGTTGTGTGCATTACCTGTTGCATCACTGACACTGCTAATAGAATAATGGTGATCCAGAGGGAAGCAGAATGTAAGAAAATACTATGTTGGTGAGTCTTGATGCAGCAAAAGCATTCGATAGAGTAAACTGCGATTTTATGAGTAGGACAATGGAAGCATTTGCATTCCCTGATGTAACAACAGGGTTAATTATGAGAATAATATGAAAAATCAGAGGCAATAAAGGGTTTCTCTTTGCTGAGCTCTGTTTGAACAGAAGAACCAGGAAGAGGTGCTCCTGTTTTGAGATGGTTCTAGTCATTTTGGGATATAAAATTAATGGAGATACTTTAGTGGTTAATTGTGTACCTACAGACAAATTGGTTCAGCATTACCCATATTTATGGGAACACACTAAAATCAAGTATTTAGATGTATGGATTAAAGGGTTATGTTATGGCAGATAGGGATATGTGGGAAGAGACTAACAAGATCATAGAAAAACTGAAACTAGAAGCACTTGTTTATAGAAAATAAGTATTGAAAATGTTTAGCCCTTTTGCTTATATACACATCAGTCATATTTTTACAACCAGAGAAGTTATGGACAATGATAACGAGGTGAAGGACTTCATTTGGGAAGGAAAGAGGGTGAGAGTCGAGGGCTATATTGATCTTCCCCATTTAACAAGGTGGTTTAGGCTATCCTGATTTGTATGAATATTTTAGAGCCACAAGGTTAAGGCTCCGATACATAACACAAGGAGAAGGCTATAGATCATAGCAGAAAGGATGATGAAGTTTGGGGGGGGGGGGTTCAAGAAATGAGGAAAGAGTAGGATTTTGGATGCAGATCCTTAAGGAAAATTACAATAAGAAGTCAAAATGGAAATGGAGAAAGGAGATTTTGCCAATAGGGATTGCTGCACGTAGGGTTACAGAGAATATGCAGGGGAGTGGAATTTACTGTAGAAAATTGGCAAAGGTCCCAAAGTATTGGGAGCAAATAATTAGAGAGGGTAAGGTAAATAGAGTGGGATAAGGCCAAGCAGAAGTTTGGACTGTAGGTTAAAGACTGACAGATTGACTTCCCTACCGGGGAATGATACCAGAGTATAGGCAAAGAAAAAAAGATAGGGGAGTCCTAAGTAAAAGACAAGCTCTGAAGATAGGGGAGTGCTAAGTAAAAGACAAGCTCTGAAGATAGGGGAGTCCTAAGTAAAAGGCAAGCTCTGAAGATAGGGGAGTCCTAAGTAAAGGACAAGCTCTGAAGATAGGGGAGTCCTAAGTAAAAGACAAGCTCTGAAGATAGGGGAGTCCTAAGTAAAAGTCAAGCTCTGAAGATAGGGGAGTCCTAAGTAAAAGTCAAGCTCTGAAGATAGGGGAGTCCTAAGTAAAAGACAAGCTCTGAAGATAGGGGAGTCCTAAGTAAAAGACAAGCTCTGAAGATAGGGGAGTCCTAAGTAAAAGACAAGCTCTGAAGATAGGGGAGTCCTAAGTAAAAGACAAGCTCTGAAGATAGGGGAGTCCTAAGTAAAGGACAAGCTCTGAAGATAGGGGAGTGCTAAGTAAAAGACAAGCTCTGAAGATAGGGGAGTCCTAAGTAAAAGAGAAGCTCTGAAAATAGGGGAGTCCTAAGTAAAAGACGAGCTTTGAAGATAGGGGAGTCCTAAGTAAAAGACAAGGTCTGAAGATAGGGGAGTCCTAAGTAAAAGACAAGGTCTGGAGATAAGGGAGTCCTAAGTAAAAGACAAGGTCTGGAGATAAGGGAGTCCTAAGTAAAAGACGAGCTCTGGAGATAGGGGAGTCCTAAGTAAAAGACGAGCTCTGGAGATAGGGGAGTCCTAAGTAAAAGACGAGCTCTGAAGATAGGGGAGTCCTAAGTAAAAGACGAGCTCTGAAGATAGGGGAGTCCTAGGTAAAAGACGAGCTCTGAAGATAGGGGAGTCCTAAGTAAAAGACGAGCTCTGAAGATAGGGGAGTCCTAAGTAAAAGACGAGCTCTGGAGGAGTTTTTTTTTTTTGGGAAGCCTAGAATGGAAGCTGCTGTTACAAAAAGGATAATTAGTAACACGCAAAATATTGAATAACTATAAGAATCGTTAAGAGGGGGTTAGAAACATAACTGTAAGAATCATTAAGAGAACATCAGAAACAATTGGGAGGAGACACTAGAAAAATACAATGTAACAATGGGATGAGATATGCATGCCTCCCAATTATGGAGCAAAGTTCAGAAGGTTTAGGATTTTTGCTTGGAAGTGTTTACAATAGGTACTTTTCTACCTCAAACAGATTTCTAAATGGAGGTGTGATAGGGAAGAAAGGTATAACTGTGTTTTTTTTTTTTGGGGGGGGGGTAATAAGTTGACAGACAATTCCTTACAGAGTGCTCTGAGGGAGCAAATTGCTGTAACTAAGGACATTAATCTTTTGAGCACAAATTCCTTACAGAGTGCTCTATCAGAAATATTGAGGGAGCAAATCACTGTAACTAAGGAAATGAATCTTTTGAGCTCAGACACATGATCTGAATAAAGTTTAATTGTATTGTCTGCCAAAAAAAACAGGAAATGGAAATCAAAATCTAACCCAACTGTAATTGAAGCACTGAATATTGTAAAAGAAGTGCAAGTGAGACTGTTACAAAAGAGAAGTAAATTGCATAGAAATAAATGAAATTTGTGGGAACAATGCATGCAGAATAATGTTCAGGAGGAGGAGTGAGGTTTAAGAGAAGACAGGAACTGAATAATTTATGAAATGTTGGAGTGAGTGACAGCCGTTAGAAAACATATGTAATGTGTAAAGCATGAAAAATATGATCTCTTTTCTATTAGGGTATGCATATGCCTTAAGTGATGATTTAATAAAGTTTTTTTAAAACAAAGTTTGAATGCTTGAAGAGTAGGTAAAACAACAGAGACAGTGACTCACCTTTTTCATCATCCCTTTCCCGAGTGTAATAGAAACAAGCAGCTAAATAGTGGAAGAAAGAAGAGGGGCCTTTAAAAAGAAGCAGGTATGGCACAGTGGAAAGGGACTGCAAGGCACAGGTTGGAAAATGCCTTCCTGTCCAAGAGCCCCCAGCTAGTTCTGATTATGCCCCTCAGTCCCCAGCACTCCATCCTTTCCCATTTACCCCTCTCTCCATCCCATATCTGCGCAGCAGGTAGGCTTACTTAAGATAACTGGTTCAACCTAACATCTGACAGGTGTGTAAGGAGCATTATCTCTTGAGGTTACAAGCTAGAGTAAAGAACCATTCATCCTTTTAAAGGGTATACCCTAGCCTTAGAAGTTCCCCAGAAAGTTATTGCTTCTGGCATCATGAAGAATACTTTCCAGCATTCGAGGATGACAGCCTCTACATACTGTTTCTCATCCCCCAGAAGGATGAACCCTGGAGGCCCATCACTGATGTGTTCAAACTGGAAAAAATAATTCTAAAAGCACTCAATTTCCAGATGCTCAGTTTCCAGAATTTGCTCTCTCTGTTGTTTCTAACAGGCCTCCAGGTCAACCCTGGACCTTAAGGATATTTTATTCATATACACAGGGACCACATTTGATATATGGGATTCAGTATGGACAAAAGACATTTCAGTTGAACTCCACAGTGTCACTGGTGTTCACCAAGTGCCTTTTTGAGAATGCAAGCTGTCCACAATTTTTTCAGATGTCTGCCTTATCAGAGACTTTTTAGTGGAGAGGAAGGATGAATCCTTGTCCTTGATCATGAACTACCTGACCAACTTTGGCTTTTTCTGAATCTTCCAAAGTTCAGCATTATCATATTTTTGAAATCATAAAGTCTTCCTAGAAACCCTGTTGGACGTGGAGAGGGACACCTTTTCCTGTCTAAAGATATGGCCTATCAATTGAGACTTCTGTAAGGTTTTGCTTGTAGGATCGGATCACAGTCAGGGAAATGCTCAGAGCCCCTGGTCTGTGTGTCAACATTAGTTATGATGGTGCTTCTGGCCAGATGATGAAGACACATTATCCCCTAACTCTCCTGTTGAGGAAATCTCCTTTGGGGAAACCATCACAAAAATGATGCACCCTGAATGGGAATATAAACGAGTTTCTGATGTGCAAAAGTGTAGTAGTTAGAATTTATTGGGTGTGGGAACTACTATGCCCGCTCCTGTCCCTCCAGTTTTGGAGGCCTTTCTTTTGATGCATTTACATCCACTTCTGCCTCACCTGATTCTTAGTAGCCCCTGGCCCCAAAGAGAGACCTGGTAGGTTTTATAAAGCGTCAGAAGATTAAAAATTTTCATAAAAATCCCTTGGTAGATTTTTCTGGGTTTTATGTGTCCACTGACAAACCTGCCACACTTTTACTCGCTACTCATATTTTACCTTCAGACAGAGACAGTACAGCCATGGACAGATATAGAAAGAAAGTTTACACTTCTGCCACTGTGGCCTTCAGGGCATTGAATTATCAAACCCTAATGACAATTTCTGTTGTGTATTTCTGGTGAATTGAGCCAAACTTTGTCAAACCTTGAGGTTTCGGAGACTGAGCAGTAGGTTACTTCTGCAGTAGGTCAAGCTACTCAGGTGGCCAGACATACCATTAAATATAACTATGGTACAGTGGAAGCTTCTTCCAGGGTGACTGCTCAGGTGGCCAGACATACCATTAAATATAACTATGGTACAGTGGAAGCTTCTTCCAGGGTGACTGCTCAGGTGGCCAGACATACCATTAAATATAATTATGGTACAGTGGAAGCTTCTTCCAGGGTGACTGCTCAGGTGGCCAGACATACCATTAAATATAACTATGGTACAGTGGAAGCTTCTTCCAGGGTGACTGCTCAGGTGGCCAGACATACCATTAAATATAACTATGGTACAGTGGAAGCTTCTTCCAGGGTGACTGCTCAGGTGGCCAGACATACCATTAAATATAACTATGGTACAGTGGAAGCTTCTTCCAGGGTGACTGCTCAGGTGGCCAGACATACCATTAAATATAACTATGGTACAGTGGAAGCTTCTTCCAGGGTGACTGCTCAGGTGGCCAGACATACCATTAAATATAACTATGGTACAGTGGAAGCTTCTTCCAGGGTGACTGCTCAGGTGGCCAGACATACCATTAAATATAACTATGGTACAGTGGAAGCTTCTTCCAGGGTGACTGCTCAGGTGGCCAGACATACCATTAAATATAACTATGGTACAGTGGAAGCTTCTTCCAGGGTGACTGCTCAGGTGGCCAGACATACCATTAAATATAACTATGGTACAGTGGAAGCTTCTTCCAGGGTGACTGCTACTATAGCTATCAGAAGATTTGCATGACTTTGTTCCCAGTCCCTACCTGAGGTCATCAAAGCCATCATATAAGACTTCCCCACTTAACAGAAATTTAGTCTCTGGTCCTGCTGCTGCAGACCTATTTAGATTCTTATTGGAGAAAGGAAAAAAAAATACAAGATTTCAGTCAAATCTTTCTCACATCTTTGCTCAGTTATCAAAGAAATACCCAGCTAATCCTACCACCTCTACTCATAGATACCCCAAATCGGCTCAGAAAGTTGGGAAAATGCCTAGGAAAAGGTTTCGGGTCAAACCTCCAAGTATGGAAAACATCCCTTTCCAGAAAAATCAGCTTAACTACTTTCTGCAGTCCTTCCCTTCTTGGTCTACACCCTTCCTTTGTGACAAAGTCTAACCTCCTTCCTTCCACCTTAGCAGTTCATCACTTCAGACATGTGGGTGCTTTTTGCAATTCAAGAAGGTTACAAAATGACTTGGAAGGAAATTCCAGCCTTCACAGGCATTCAACCTACTTCTTTCAAACAGGTACAAATTCTGCCTCCTATTTTGCATGTTCTTCTTGACCAAGGTACCATAGAATCTGTGCCACCACAAAATCTAGGAAAAGGCTTTTATTTCAGTGTGTTTCTGGTCTCCAGAAAAACAGACTGGAGACCCATTCTGGACTTGTCTCACCTAAATACATTTTTGAAGGTACCATATTTCAAAATGCTTTTTTCCTCTACATCTTACCCCAAGCTTTCCTGGTATCCTTGGATCTGACCTTAACTTTGCCTTGAAAAAGTTTGCCCAGCCACTTATACATCTCTAATGTTTTCTACTTGTAAATCCATTCTGCTAGCTCTCCTCACTTCTGCCATAAGGGTTTCTGAGCTACAAACCCTAATGCTCTCTTCCTGTCCTTATTTTTCATAGGGATAGGATATATCTTAGGGTCAATTCTTCCTTCATGCCTAAAATGGTTAATGAGTTGTCCCTCAGCCAGGCTATTAATCTGTCTATTTTTTTCATAACCATCAAAACAAGGTTGAGAAACTTTTACTCTTTGAATGTGCACAGGCAACTTAGATTCTATTTGGACAAGACAAAATACATTGGGAAGATAGACCGGCTGTTTATTCTTTCCAGGAATGCAAGCTGGGTAATCCAATGATTGCCACATGGATTTCCAAGTCCATATCCATTTGTTATTCCCACCATGGCAATTTCTTATCCTCTCCATTTAAGGCATATTCCACTATGTCTGTTTTATATTCTGGAGCATTTTACATTATTGATTCCAGGGCTATCTTAGAGGCAGCCACTCGGTCATCTGTTTACACTTTCAGAAAGCACTACAGTGTAGATACTTTCTCTATGTCTAGAGCTTATTTTGCCATATCTGTGCTATCTGGATTGTTTGACAGGTTCCTTGCTCCTGTTCCATCCACCCTTTCTAACTGATGAGCTTTGGGAATCACCCAATAGTATTGGACTACTGCAGCAGTGATCTAAGGAAGGACATGGTACAGTTATACAGGAGCGTATAACAGTAGATGTCCTACTGATCATTACATCTGTACTTTCCACCCTCTTTGCCCGTTTTGTCTAATTTTTATCCTCTGGATTTTAATGACCAAGAGGGAACCATTTCCATGCTTCCCTGGTCTTAGCTGATCTTAATTCATATGCTAGTTATTTCCCTCAGGAGTTTACAGGACACTTGGCAGAGATAGTCTGAAGACCTCACACTCAGACATCCACTTATGTACCTTCACACCCACTGGCTTACGTCATACATTGAATGTATGACCATAAGGGAGGTTTTTTGCATTTGGTACCCCAACCAGATATCAGGTTCATAGGTAGGTACTAGGCTAGCTGCCGAGGGCATTTATAAGCCTTGCCAGAGTGTGTCAGCTTTTGCCGCCCCATTGATTAATTAACTGAGCCTCTGTCAAGAAGAGCCAATGAAGTGATCCCAGGGGTGTATTTTCTGTTACCCATCCACTCGTCAAGGTTTCTCGTGAAGAGTGTTAGTGAGGGGCTCTGCCTAATGTAGTTAGAAATTTTGTTCCAAAGCATGGGGAGTCTCTGTGACAGGAATATATTCCTCCAGCATGTTCTATTTATTGTTATGGTGAGGTTTAGCTCACTAGAGCGAGTGGCTCGCAGTGACTTGGATTTCTTTAGGTAGAGCATGTCCATCAATTCTGAGTTGGACATGGCTTTGTAAGTCAGGCAGAGATCACCTCTGAGTAAGTGATATGCTACTGAGTACAGCCAGAGTTTTTCCAGTTGGGCTGCATAGGACATATGTTTGAAGCCAGTAATCCTCTTGGTGAGGTACTTTTGTGGTCTTTCCAGTTGTTGGAAGTGTCTTGTGAGGTACATCCCAAATGGGGCATTGTACTTTATGATGTTTCTGATGAGTGACAAGTAGAGGGGCACTATAACCTCTTTATTTCTAGATGCAAACCCTTTAGTAATTAGATGGGCTACATAGAAGGATTTTCTAACTACTTTGGTAATATGATTGTCAAAGGAGAGATTACTACCTACCTGGGTCCCCAGATCTCTTATTACCTCTTCTGTATTAAGGGGGCTGCCACCTATGTGGTAATTCATGGGTGTTTTGTTTTTCCCAAATGGGATGACTATGCATTTTTTGGCATTTAGAATGAGACTATGACTTTGACACCAGGTGTCAGTCTCAGTAAGGCCCTTTTGGAGAATGTCTGTGTCAGCCGGAGAGTCAGTTATGGCTCCCAGTTTGCAGTCATCGGTGAACTTAGTTATCCATAGTCCTCCTGTGTTTGCCTGTACTTCTGAGAAGTATATGCTGAACAGTAAGGGTCCCAGGACCAAGCCTTGTGGGACACCACTTGTGAGTGGTTTAGAGTCAGACCTGGAGCCCACTATTCTTACCGTGTGAGTTTTGTCTGTAAGCCAGTTGGCAACTCATCTCATGACGTAGGGGTTTATGTTCAGGCTGGTGAGTTTTTCTGTAATACCCAAGTGGGGAATGGTGTCAAAAGCCTTGGTGAGGACAAGGTAGGCTGTGTGAACCACCTTCCCCTCATCTATGGCCTTGGTGACTGTCTCAAAGAAGTCAACCAGGTTTAGTAGGCATGATTTGCCCTTAACAAAGCCGAACTGGGTCTGGTCAAGTGTTTGGAGGTTCCCAATGTCTTTGTTAATGAGTTCCATGATGATGCACTCCATAGCCTTGCAGACCAGGCTAGTCAGGCTTATGGGGCAATAGTTGCCAAGGTCAGTTGTGGCCCCTCCTTTGTGCAGCAGAATAACCATTGCTGTGCACCATTCTATGGGGTTAATTTGTTCTGTAGTTCGTGCAAGATGCAGCCTGGGACACCATCTGGCCCCATTGACACTGTGCTTTTGGAATTTGAAAGGGCTGTTTTCACCTGTGCATCTGTGATTTCCAGGAGACTACACTTTTCCAGTATTGTTGTGGGTCCTTTTGGGGGTGAGAGGGGGGTGAAGTTTGCACTGAATCTATCTGCCAGGATGTTGACAATATCAGCAGGTTCAGTATATTTTGTGCTATTTTGCACTAGCTCACAGCATATCTGCGAGTTGCCACTTAGATTCTTGACATAGCTAAAGAAGGCTTTGTGGTTATCTTTCGAATCCTTGGCTATTTTTCTTTTGAGGTTAGCCTTGGATGATTTTATGAGGGACCTTAGTTTCTTACTGATACTGATCAGGGATGTCTTTCCTTCTTGGGAATTGCTTTTTTTCTGAACTAGTTTCCTTCTTTTGTTGTATAACCTGTTTATGGCAGGAGTCCACCAGACTGGTTTCCTTCTCTTAGGGGAGTGAGTCTTGGTTTTGCTACGGATGGCACGATCCATGCATCCTTGTAGTTGCTCATAGATTGCATTTGTAAAGGTTCCTGCATCTTGGACACTGTTATCCTTTAGCATGGGGGCTGTGAAACTTACTACCTCTGTCTTAAGTAAGGTGAAGTTTGCTATAGAAAGGTTTTTCACTGTGGTTTCCTTGGTTGGGGGTGGTGGTGTGCTGTGGACATCCAGAGTGATTAGTTTATGGTCTGATCTAACCAGTCACGGGTTGATCTCCAGTGCGGAACACCTGTCGCCCATGTTGGTGATGACCAGGTCCAATATGTTTTCACCTCTGATAGGGGAGTTTACCAGCTGATCCAGGGCATTTGAGTTGATAAATTCCAGGAAGTGCTGGACCTGGGAGTTTGTACTTGAGTAGTTTTCCCAGTTAATGGTAGGGTAATTGAAATCGCCCAATATCAGGGTGTTCGGTAGGAACTTCATGTTTTCCAGTGTCTCCAGAAAGGCAGAGTGGTGGTCCTGGGTCATGGAGGGTGATCTGTAGCAGGCCACAATTTGCATTGCAGATTTGCACGATGTTAATTACACATGGATGATCTCAGAGGTATCATGCTGCGGAAGTGTAGGTATCCTTGATGAATATGGATACACCCCCTCCTTTTTTGTTTCGGTCCATGTTCTGTGGCTGAAATGTGTGGTATGAGTTGTAGCCAGGTAGTGCTGGGCTGCTCTGTGGAGCCTTGAACTGGGTTTCAGTTACTGCAAAGATGTCGACGTTCTCCATACTGAGGAGTGCTTTGAGCATGTGCATTTTGAGATTTAAACTCCTGGCGTTGAGTAGCATAACCCTCATTTTTTTTATTTGTACTGTTTATGGAGGTGGGTTTGACTTTTGAGCCTTGCCTAAAAAAGGCACTATGGGGGCAGCAAGAGCCTTGACCAATATTCGAAAGCCTAGGGTTGACAGGTGCAAGCCATCTCTTGCAAAGCAATGAGGCTTGTCGAGCATGTCGTCCCAGGCTGACAGACACTGGATCCCCTTTGAATGACACCAGAATCTTAGTCAATTGTTGAAATGGATCATTTTTTCTTTATACTGTGGTATCATTCTTGGTGAGGGCAGGATGCTACTCAGGATCATGGTCATACCCACCTGGGCTACATGATCAGAAAGCTCTTCCATGTCTCTTTTCATGTAGTCCAGGGCGGTACGTCTCAGGTCATTCACACCAACATGAACAATGACAGAGTCATATTTGTACTTGCTCTGGAGTGACCTGAATGCTTATGGATTCTGGCTGCCAACAGGCAGCTAACAGTAACCTTCTCCTTGTCGGGCCTAGTGAGTGGGACGTTAGTGTGCCTGACTATAGAGTCACCTATTATTAGTGTGTTAGGCATATTATTTCGCCTTAAGGGCTGTGATTGTGCGGCACACTGATTTTGTGTTTTATGTGTTGTCTGGTTTGTGGAGGGAGGTGCAGATTTTTTGGGTGTCTGCTTTGGAGGTCTCTGATGCTTTTGCAGGTTTTTATTTAGAGCCTCCGAATATGATTTTGTGTATTTATGTGTATTTTTTGCCAGTGCTGGTTTAGTATGTCTATGTGAGACTGGAGGTGTTGTGCAAGTGTTCACCTTCTCCTCATAACTGCCTGTTCCAGTCTTGGGTGGAGAGAGCTTAGCCTCCAATTTAGCTATATAATTGCATCTCTCACATATGTTAATGTTTTGTGGTAGGAAGAGAGGGTTGTCTGTGTACATGAGGCAGTTGTAACATTGCCTCAGGATACCCAGGTTCACCAGCTGGACTGGAGAGTACACCTGAAATTGCCCTTTGGTCATGCCTGAATAGTAGGGTGAGCTGCTTAGTCACTTGGTTGGTGAAGGGTGAATAATGAGCCTTGCCCTGCTGGGCAATCAAGTGTCGGGGTATATTAGTGCTTGCTATTAGGTCTGAGCAAGTGCTGGACTGTAAGATGCTTTTTAAGTGCTTAGGTTGAGAGATAGACTACTTTCAAGGGAAAAACTGAAGAGGAGACTTGGTGCAGCCAGGAGTAATTTAGCCCTAGCTAAAAGGCGCTGCCCGGATGTTCAAAAACTGTGCAAACGCGGGAAATGAAAGAGCGAGAAATTACCCCAAAATGGCCTATAAACTACTAACTTCTGGGCTGGAACCACTCCTCCAGGGACAGATGGCTGCTCAAAGCTCCCTCTCTCACAGGTGAACAGAGAATCATCCTTCTATCCAAGTAAGGTATGGGCAACTCAGAAATTAGTATCACAGCCCTGAATTCAGCACTAGCCTGAAAACTGGACTATACTAGCTTAGAAAAGTGGGAAACAAGGACATTTTTTTTGAAAAGATAAGGCAAAAACAGTAAAAAAAATACACTTAAAACAGCTTTAGATGACTACAAGCAGTAAAAAATACATTCATAACAGCTTTAGATGACTACAAGCAATCAGAAAAGGCTTTTAAACAAATTACCCAATTAACCAGTAAAAAAAATCTAAATACTGAGCCCTGTTCCTGTAGTCTTCATCAGACAAGTTCTAACTGCACACTCCTGCCATTGAGGTGCAGGGGAACCTTCTCCAAAAAAGAAGGCCTAGATTAGTGCCCAAGTTATACAAACAAAGCTAGATTCAGTAGGCCTAAATCTAGTTTATGCAACAGCAAACAAGGCACACCAATTTCAGTAAGAAACAGTTCAAATATACAGGTACTATAAGCCTCTAACCAGAAATTCCCAGCTCAGAAGGGCAGAGTCCAGCCGCTCCTCCCACAAGAGTGCAGACCACAAATTTTCTTAATGTAAAATGACTGGCCTGAAGCCCAAGTACTTAAACCAGAACTAATACACTTTTAGAATAACAGACACTGAGCCTTCAATCAACATTTTCCAACTTAGAAGGATGTAAGCTACCTGTCCTGCCACAACAGTGCAGACCACAAACCTTCTTAATGTAAAACAACTGGTCTGAAGCCCAAGTGCTTAAACCAAAAGGCTTAGAATGATAGTTACACGAAAAAGTAATAAACACAATTGAGTACTTTTAAGATGATGCAAAAGCAAAATAAAGTAGGAAGAAACACAAATACAGTGAAAGCAGATGAATAAAGTGCAATTTTTTTTCAGTGAGCAAATGAGATGGGCCCAGGAGGAGTATCCAAAAGTAAATTTACAAGAGGGGTGGGCAGTTTCAAAGCCACCAAGATAAACACCAAAACAAAAGCAGGGAGGGTGGGTGGGAAATTAACTGAAAAAACAGAGCCACAACTTCCAGCTAGATAGTATTCAATGCAACAGCAATAAATCAATTTAAATGCTGTATTATTTGAAAAATGTGCAAATAAAGATTTACCTAAATTCACTTATACGTCCAGTTGATTGCAGGTAAGTTTTAGCCAGCCAAAGCTCAGAGTTCAAGCAGAAAATAATCCAAAATGTACCACTTATATAAGGCAGAAACCAAGTATCAATGAAGTGAAACTTCCCCCACCTATCACTGGCTATGCAGGAATTCTAACTAGTACTAAATTCTAACAAGCATTAACTGAAAAAACAGAGCCACAACCTCCAGCTAGATAGTATTCAATGCAACACAAATAAATCAATTTAAATGTTGTATTATTTGAAAAAAGTGCAGATAAAGATTTACTTAAATTCACTTATACATCCAGTTGATTGCAGGTAGGTCTTAGCCAGCCAAAGCTCAGAGTTTAAGCAGAAAATAATCCAAAATGTACCACTTATATAAGGCAGAAGCCAAATATCAATGAAGTGAAACTTCCCCCACTTATCACTGGCTATGCAGGAATTCTAACTAGCACTAAATTCTAACAAGCATTAACTGAAAAAACAGAGCCACAACTTCCAGCTAGATAGTATTCAATGCAACACAAATCAATTTAAATGCTGTATTATTTGCAAAACGTGCAGATAAAGATTTAGTTAAATTCACTTATACATCCAGTTGATTGCAGGTAGGTCTTAACCGGGCAAAGCTCAGAGTTTAAGCAGAAAGTAATCCAAAATGTACCGTTTATATAAGGCAGAAAGCGAATATCAGTGAAGTGAAACTTCCCCCACTTATCACCGGCTATGCAGGAATTCTAACTAGCACTAAATTCTAACAAGCATTAACTGAAAAAACAGAGCCACAGCTTCCAGCTAGATGGTATTCAGTGCAACACAAATAAATCAATTTAAATGCTGTATTATTTGAAAAAAAGTGCAGATAAAGATTTACTTAAATTCACTTATACGTGCAATTGATTGCAGGTAGGTCTTAGCCGGCCAAAGCTCAGAGTTTAAGCAGAAAATAATCCAAAATGTACCATTTATATAAGGCAAAAAATGAATATCACTGAAATGAAACTTACCCCACTTATCACTGGCTATGCAGGAATTCTAACTAGCACTAAATTCTAACAAGCATTAACTGAAAAAACAGAGCTACAACTTCCAGCTAGATAGTATTCAATGCAACACAAATAAATCAATTTAAATGCTGTATTATTTGAAAAACGTGCAGATAAAGATTTACTTAAATTCACTTATACATCCAGTTGATTGCAAGTAGGTCTTAGCCTGCCAAAGCTCAGAGTTTAAGCAGAAAATAATCCAAAATGTACCACTTATATAAGGCAGAAACCGAATATCAGTGAAGTGAAACTTCCCCCACTTATCACTGGCTATGCAGGAATTCTAACTAGCACTAAATTCTAACAAGCATTAACTGAAAAAACAGAGCTACAACTTCCAGCTAGAAAGTATTCAATGCAACACAAATCAATTTAAATGCTGTATTATTTGAAAAACGTGCAGATAAAGATTTACTTAAATTCACTTATACATCCAGTTGATTGCAGGTAGGTCTTAGCCTGCCAAAGCTCAGAGTTTAAGCAGAAAATAATCCAAAATGTACCATTTATATAAGGCAGAAACCGAATATCAGTGAAGTGAAACTTCCCCCACTTATCACTGGCTATGCAGGAATTCTAACTAGCACTAAATTCTAACAAGCATTAACTGAAAAAACAGAGCTACAACTTCCAGCTAGATAGTATTCAATGCAACACAAATAAATCAATTTAAATGCTGAAAGACACAACATTATTTGAAAAAAGTGCAGATAAATATTTATTTAAATTCACTTGTACATCCAGTTGATTGCGGGTAGGTCTTAGCTGGCCAAAGCCCAGAGTTTAAGCAGAAAATAATTCAAAATGTACCACTTATATAAGGCAGAAACTGAATATCAGTGAAGTGAAACTTCCCCCACTTATCACTGGCTATGCAGGAATTCTAACTAGCACTAAATTCTAACAAGCATTAACTGAAAAACCAGAGCCATAGCTTCCAGCTAGATGGTACTCAATGCAACACAAATAAATCAATGTAAATGCTGTATTATTTGAAAAAAGTGCAGATAAAGATTTACTTAAATTCACTTATATGTCCAGTTGATTGCAAGTAGGCCTTAGCTGGCCAAAGCTGAAAGTTTAAGCAGAAAATAATCCAAAATGTACCACTTATATAAGGCAGAAACCAAATATCAGTGAAGTGAAACTTCCCCCACTTATCACTGGCTATGCAGGAATTCTAACTAGCACTAAATTCTAACAAGCATTAACTGAAAAAACAGAGCTACAACTTCCAGCTAGATAGTATTCGATGCAACACAAATAAATCAATTTAAATGCTGTATTAGTTGAAAAACGTGCAGATAAAGATTTAGTTAAATTCACTTATACGTGCAGTTGATTGCAGGTAGGTCTTAGCCAGCCAAAGCTCAGAGTTTAAGCAGAAAATAATCCAAAATGTACCATTTATATAAGGCAGAAACTGAATATCAATGAAGTGAAACTTCCCCCACTTATCACTGGCTATGCAGGAATTCTAACTAGCACTAAATTCTAAAAAGCATTAACTGAAAAACCAGAGCCATAGCTTCCAGCTAGATGGTATTCAATGCAACACAAATAAATCAATTTAAATGCTGTATTATTTGAAAAAAGTGCAGATAAAGATTTATTTAAATTCACTTATACGTGCAGTTGATTGCAGGTAGGTCTTAGCCGGCCAAAGCTCAGAGTTTAAGCAGAAAATAATCCAAAATGTACCATTTATATAAGGCAAAAACCGAATATCAGTGAAGTGAAACTTCCCCCACTTATCACTGGCTATGCAGGAATTCTAACTAGCACTAAATTCTAACAAGCATTAACTGAAGAAACAGACACAACTTCCAGCTAGATAGTATTCAATGTAACACAAATAAATCAATTTAGACATTGTATTATTTGAAAAAAGTGCAGATAGAGATTTACTTAAATACACTTATACGTCCAGTTGATTGCAGGTACATCTTAGCTGGCCAAAGCTCAAAGTTTAAGCAGAAAATAATCCAAAATGTACCACTTATATAAGGCAGAAACCGAATATCAGTGAAGTGAAACTTCCCCCACTTATCACCGGCTTTGCAGGAATTCTAACTAGCACTAAATTCTAACAAGCATTAACTGAAAAAACAGAGCCACAACTTCCAGCTAGATAGTATTCAATGCAACACAAATAAATCAATTTAAATGCTGTATTATTTAAAAAAGTGCAGATAAAGATTTACTTAAATTCACTTATACATCCAGTTGATTGCAGGTAGGTCTTAGCCGGTCAAAGCTCAGTTACTAGTGTGAGATGACCCACTAGTATTGGAATAGTGAATCTATGATTAGTAGGACATCTACTGTTACACAACTGTACTATCATCATTGAAAACCAAAGGCTTAAGGAACTAGCTTGATGAGAGATGGCCATGCTTCAACAGCAGTGAAAGTAAGAAGACTTAAGCAATTGGAGATTTCTGTTGGCTGGTCAGAGTTTGGATATCTCTTTTGAGGTATATGATGAGCCTGCAGACCTTTCAACTTCTCTCTGTGCATCCACTGTCAATACCCCTACAGAGACAAACTAGATGTACTTTCAGGTACTTTCTATCTGAATTATCCCTCTAAAGATTGACCCTTTTTCCATAAAAAACAAAAGCCATAGCAAAAAGAGAAGAGATTCCCTAAGAACAAGTGGTAGGATCAACCTAAAATAGACTTCAAAGGACTTAAAGGATTCTTTGGTGACAAAAGCTTCAGTTTGACTACACTTCTCTCCCCTGCTCCCCACCCAACACACACACATTTCTTTCAGGAAAACATTTTCACTTCCTTCCCCTTTGAAGTTTGAAAACATTAACCACCTAGATTCTCAGTATTATCCAAAATTAGCACCAATTTTATTTGAAAATCATTCCACTATCATCACAAATTCTCCAAGTACCCCTAAACCAACAACACTTAAGTTTTTTTTCCAATCTTACTAGAGTTATTCCATCAAGGAACCATAGAATCACTCCCTCCTCACTAAAAAGTACATGAGTTTTATTCCAGGCTATACCCCATACCAAGAAAAGAGGGCTCAGAGACCCATTTGTACTTATGCATCCTAAGCTCTTTCCTAAGAATCCCAACATTCAAGATGTTATCACTACAAAGCTTATTTCCTATAATTCTTCCACAAGTCTGTCTAGTTACCTTGGATCTAAATGATTCCTATCTTTACATTCCTATACAAATTACAGACAATACTTAAGATTTTGTCCTTTGGGATTTCAGTTTCAATTATTTGCTATGCCCTTTGGTTTGTCTACAGTTCTAAGAGTATTCACAAAATGTCTAGCCCTGGTGGTAGCATTTTCAGACCCTAAGGGATCCACATCGAACCTTATATGAGTGACCTTTTAATCCAGGCTACTTCAATTCAAAATACCTTTGCAGAACCTACAGTTCACAATGGACCTTTTTCACCTAGCTTTTACTCTAAATCTGAGGACATCCACCCTATAACCTTCTCAGAATCTACTTTTACTAGCATGTCAGCTGGACACTTACTCAGTGAAGTACCCTGTACAACCAATTAAACAGCTGCATATCAACAGCAGTCCCTGACCAAACTAAACCCAAGTCTAGCCAGGAAAAATAAGCCACCCTGGTGGACCCTTGGCATAAATAGACTAAACTACAGAAGGAAGAAATTCCTGTCTTGAAGTAAGTGGGAGAGAGCATCACAGAGAAAAAATCCCTCGTTAGTCTCAACAGGCAAATCAGGGAACTAGCCAAGTCTTCAAAAGCTAAATACAACACTAAAATATCCTCCCAAGCAAAGGATAACCACAAAGCATTTTTTGTTATGTCCAAAATCTTAAGGGGAAACACTCAACAATATGCTGAGTTGGCTGTAGATGGCAATACCTATATTCAGCCAGAAGAAATAGCAAACTTGCTGGCCATTAAATTCAGCTCAGATGTCACCCCCTCATCACCTCCTGTCACTCCCCATAAAATACCCCCTTCCATTCCTTTGCCTTTTATCACAAAAGAACAGGTCTTCACTGCACTCTCTACACAGCCTGAATGGGCATGGATGGAATCCTAGGGTGCTTAATAAATAGCTTAAATCACAACCTAGTAGACACACTTGGATTTCTAAACACAGTCTCCAGACAGGCTTTGTCCCAGTAGAGTGGAGGACAGCAACAGTCATCCCTCTGCACAAGGGGAGACCATCGAACTGACCCAGGAAACTACCGACTTATAAGCCTGACTAGTCTCCTATGAAAGGCTGTGGAAAGGATAATCATGGATATGATTAACAGTAACATAGCAAATCTCCAGACTCTAGACCCAACCCAGTTTGGCTTTGCCAAGGGCAGAGCTTGCCTGCTCAGGCTGATGGGCTTCTTTGAGAATGTCACCAAGGCCATGGATGAGGTTAAGACACTGCATAGTGCCTACCTTGACCTGGCCAAGACATTTGACACAATACCCTACTCCGGTAGTATAGAAAAACTCAAAAAATTGGACATAAACCTCTACATTACCAAATGGAGAACCAAATGGCTGACAGATAGGACACATGTTAGAGTGGAGGAATCCACATCCAGCAAAAGGTGATTCAGCAATGGATTACCACAGGGCTCTATGCTGGTCCCCCTCCTGTTTAGAATATACTTTTCAGATGTCAAGGCAAATGTAAATGGCCTTTGGCTGACTAAGCTTGCTGATGACTGTACGTTAGGGCAATCATTGACTCCCCAAATGATTCAAAAGATTCAAAATAAACTTTACTGTCATTCAGGATCACACACGTTTAGCCTAAACAAAATTTCATGCATCAGCTCATTCTTGAGATTACAAAAAGAAAGTAAAACAACACATACAAGTAAAAGAATGAACACAACTAACATATACAATCCTACTCCCAGTACTTGTACAAAAGAGCAGAAAACTTCCAGCACTTGAATACAGAATAAGTATACCCTCCTCTAAGTTATAATAATTACCCCATTTAAATAAAAGTCACATTACAGATTCTACTGATATGATGATAAAATGATGCTGATGTCCTACAGAAAGGTCTGACACAGACCAATGATTGGTGTCAGAGCCGTGGCCTCAAGCTAAATGTGAGGAAGTGCATAATAATACACTTAGGGAAAACTAAGACCCCTGCAAATTACAACATTGATAGCACCCCTTGAGAGTGCACCCAGTGGTGAGAGGTCTGGGTACTCGGATAGTAATCTGAACTTGACCACCATGTGTCCATGGTGGTGAGGAAATCCTTCTGTGTGGCTCAGCTTATAAGTAAGGGCATAGTATTCAAATCTAAGAATGCCATAGTACCACTGTATTCAGCCCTCATCAGACCAATAATCTAGTACAATGCACCCCTTTCATGTATCTCACCAGGCACCTGCAACATGTCATAGGTGAACAAAAAAAATGTCATATGTGTACTGACTAAAAGCCTTATCACTGTATTAATTTTCCTACCAATTACTGAGGGGTGATCTGTATATGACTTACAAGGCAGTGCCCGACCCAACCCTGATGGAAATGTTTCATATTTGCAAAACTACCTGTACGAGTGTTACCTACTCCAAAGATCTAAACCTGTTCTGTGATATGAATAAATAATGCTGGAGAGGCAGATATGTATCCCAGAGATTGCCCCTACTCTGGAGTAGGCTTCCTATTCATGTGATGCTGCCCTACCCTGCCCACCTTCAAGCACAATTTGTAACGATGGATGGGGAATTACACATTCTTTCCTGGGGTGGTGCCCATGTCCTTTATGAACAGAGGCCATCTGTAATAAATGATCAAAACACTTCTTGATGACCCTTGTTATCTTTCCCCTAGGGATAAGAAATTGGGTAAAATCTGGGTAAAATGTTTAGGATTGTAAGGGTTCTTGCATTTGTTAGCCTATTAATCTCCTGTGAACCTGTGATGACCTTTCTTTCTTGGGAAAAACGTAGTTACTCACTTATTAATTCGAGTCCCTTTTGATTCTAGAAATGAAATCTTCAAAAGCAAGATTCTGAGAGCCCTGGGATTCCTGCCATCAATAACACAGATGATTCCATTTGCCACACTGCACAATAGGAATATTCACAGGTACCTCAAATCAATTAGGCACAGCACTATAACCCTCTCAACTTCTCAATCCCTGTCTTGCCTTTTGTGAAGGAAGAGTTTGATTGGTGGATCAGGCAGATAACATTTAATGCAAAACTGTATTTTCTGATCCCTGCTCCCATCAGAAAGTCTCCATAGATGCTTTGGACCTGGCTTGTGAAGCCTATTCCATGGGCATGTAAGTCCAAGGTATATGGTCCAAACATACCGGGTGCAAACACATACATATCAAAGAAATGAAAGCCCTGATCTTTTGTCCTACCAGACCTTTCATCACCTATGCTGTCCAGGAACCTTACAAGTCCTGACGATGACACAAATGTGATATATTCACAAACAAAGGGGGACAAAATCCTATAATCTCTGTAGGCTTTCCATGATGGCTTGGGATATTGATATTCACCACAATCTTTTCCTTCAAGCAACTTGTATCCATTCACAGATTAAGTCAATGGTAGATTATCTGAGTTGATCCAAGACAGACCTTCATGAATGGATGCTAAACCAACAGAGCTTTCCTATAAATTATCCATCAGTGGGGAACTCTCTAAACAGATCTTTGTGCCTCTACTCAGAATAGACAGTTCAGCCTGTTCTGTTTCAGAGTCCCATGAAAGAAGCATGAAAACTCGACTCGTTATCACTCTGATGGAGGGAAATGCCTTTCTGCCTTCCCTCTCTTTCCTCTCATTCTAAAGGTCCCTCTAAAAAAAGGACAGCAGAAAGTACTACTTGTGGCTCCATTTTGGCCTAGATGGCATTTTCTGGCCTTTCTTTTTCATCAAGCCAAGGGGGCAATCACGTTATCCCACAGGATGGACTTAGACAGCAAAAGGGCTCCTCATTCATCTGAGTCTACAAACTTGTTTGACAATTTGGACATTTGGCTTTTAATTTCCTTCAGACATTTCTTG
The DNA here is from genome assembly GCF_019279795.1 of Protopterus annectens. Lineage (NCBI taxonomy): Eukaryota > Metazoa > Chordata > Ceratodontiformes > Protopteridae > Protopterus > Protopterus annectens. The sequence goes on from NC_056747.1 coordinate 1,367,325,132, forward strand.
TGAGGATGTGTTACACGTATTACAGGAGGCAAGAAAATTGTACATCTTCAAGTTGAAAAAAAATTCATCTGATGCCAAAAGAAAGGGCAGGGTTCTTATCTTGAGTATTCTCATTATATAAAAGTAATCAGTCTTTGAACACCATGCACCAAACTAATTTAATATACAACACTACAAACTTGGCGTGCTTTCACTCTTGCTTAATCAGGCTTGAATCAAACAATATTTATAATGACATTATTTAAACAATTGGATGATATCTTCATTTAACTTTAAATTGATTAAATTTAACAAATTTCAATAATATTTGAATGTAAAATCCATCATAAATAAAATTTCCATACACTGCATAAATTCTTTCATCTGATATACAAAAAACTTAAGAAAATTTATTGTATTTATTACATTAAAAACATTTGGCACTAAAAGCTAGTATTAATGTCTTAGTTCTCTGTTCTTCAAAAATAGTTTTAAAGAGACATTACCATTTAAACCTGGCAACTTTTCAGCTTCAAGTTCTAAAATCTAGTGTATGTCTTTAAATTGCCCCCGAGCTGGCTAAATTTAATGAGAAATAATACTTGAAACTCAAAATGATGCTCCTGAGTAAAACTCATATGTTTCGTTAAAGCATTTGTAGATGTATTCCTGTTGATATCTGAGAGATGTTTATAAATATGCTCTCCAAGTATCCTATTTGTTTTTCCTATATAAAAAGCTGAGCATGTTTGGCATCTCACTAACTATATCAAATCTCTACTGTTACAATCTGGACATTTTCTAAATGTATAATGTTTTCCTGTTTTATTGTAGTGATATTCTTCAGTCTTGTTTAAATATTTACAAAAACTGCAGTCTAGGTGGGGTAAGTACCAATGCTCTTTAACTTAATGTCTCTTGATAAATAATCGTCATAGCTTCATAAATGTTTCAAATTGTTCTTGTATTTATAACTAAATTTGGGAGCATGTGCAAATATAGTCTTTAATTTATTGTCTACAGTTGTTATATTCCAGTTTCTGTGAACAATTTCACATAAATTCTTAGTATCTCTTTAATGTGCGAGTGGAATAACAATACCGACATTGGCTGTTTTAACTGTATCTTCTACTTGTATTAGGTTAGCAATGAAATATGGTTTTGATTCCATTTCTTTTATCCAGCACAATCTGGTTATGCTCATCTATCTCATCTTGTTTATATACTTTCTCTAAAAATCATTATAAAAATCATTCATTGTACATTCTAACTCAGAAGAACTTGTAGTTAATCTTGAAGCATGCATAAAATGACCTCATGTTATATTCTCAAGAAATATAATGGGGATGCATGCTTCATCTATGTCAATCTGAATTCTGCTTGCTCACTTTTCTGTATATGCTAGTTTCTGTATTTCCATCTTCTGTTCTGAAAATCTCAGCATCCAAAAAAATCAATTGATGTAGCTAAAAATATCATTACAAATTTAAGAAATTAAGTTGTGGAATGGATATAGTCACATAATCATTGTAAAGTAATGGCATCTCCATGCCATATTAAAAATATGTCCTCTACAAAGTGTGCATAGTAGGATACATATTCTTTGTATAAATTTGACTCCAATAAATCGGTTCTTTCCCATTCAGTCAGTACTAGATTAGCATATAAATTAACACAAGCTGTGCCCATTGCTATACCATTTTTTCTATATAGTAAATTCCATTATAAATAAATAATTTTCAAATGCTAGTTTTAGAAGGGTACATGTAAGATTAATCATTTTTGAAGATGAAGTACTATATTTAGATATATAAGCTCTTATAAATTCTACAACATTATCGGGAACTACTGTAAACAAAGACATCATATCAAATATAACAAAAAGAAAACTTTTGTTCGTTATTTTTATTGTGTCATTTAAAGAGACTCTCTAAAAATATTTGCTATCCACTAACACTCTGTTGTTCTCAAGGACTCATTTCTTTAACTCCCTATCTACATAAATAGAAATCAGTTCTGTAGCCCATCTCAATGGCATCCTATCTTTATTGTTATGTATTTTGGGCAGACCATAAACAACTGGTATAGCTGCTTTATTAACACAGAAATAGTCCAATAACTGATTTTAGAATCCTACTCGTACCTAGATCATAAATATTTGTTTTTAAATTCTATACCAACTTATAGGCACAATCCTTTTAGATTTGTTTGTATGTTATCATTTAACATATGCAGTTCTATATGTTTTGCTTTATCAAAAATCAGTATTCCTGCTCCCTTATCTGCTTGTTTGAAACTATTATTTTTCTTATAAATTAAGTAAAGCAATTCATTCATTAATTGTTAAATTATGATATTTCATACCTTTCCATCAATTAAAAAAAAATGTCCTTATATCTTTCTCACATAAATTTAAGAAAGTTTCTGTCAAAGGTGTCTAGGATGGAGTAAATGTAGTTGGTTTGCTAAGCACATCAGTGGCATCCATACAATTAGGAAAAATAAACTGAAGATTTGCATTCCTTACAAAAAGCCATTAGTCCAAAAATGCATAAGATTAAAGATTTGCATTCCTTATAAAAAGCCATAAGTCCAAAAGTGCATAATCTAAATTACTGTCACTTGCTGGTATAAAGGTGAAACCTTTTTGATGACTGCTCAGCTCTTGTGTAGAAAATGAATTACTTGAAAGATTATAAATCAGCGACCCTGATGCGACATTCTGTGTGTTGTTACTGCACTGTGTAGCCTGTCATTGTTGCTTCTTCCTCTGCTGACCGATCTGGCTTGTGTTTGTAACTTCTTTGGAATTCCTAGTGGTGCCAATAACTCCAGAAAATCACTGAGGTCAGGCAAACTTTACTCACGCTCCTAGTTTTTGTTACATTCAGTATGTGATGTCTTTGTTTACAGGAGTTCTAAATGATGTGGTGTAGAATTTGTAGGAACTTATCTAACTAAATGCAGTAATTCATCTGCAAAAATGATTCATCTTACATGTACCCTTCTAGAACTTGTATTAGAAAATATATTTATAATGGAATTTACTATGTACAAAAAAATGATATAGCAATGGGCACAGGTTGCGTTAATTCATACGCTAATAGTATTGATTAAATGGGGAAAAACTTATTTATTGGAGTCACCTTTATATAAAGAATATATCTTACTATGCATACTTTGTATCTGAAATATTTTTAATATGGCATGGAGATGTCATTACATTACATTGATCGTTATGTGCCTATGTGCATGATATGACTTCATTTCATAAATTTGAAATGCAATTTCCAGCTACATCAATTGAGTTTTTTGGATGTTAAGATTTCCAGAACAGAAGATGGACATATAGAAACTAGCATGTATAGAAAGGCATGCAAGTGGAATTCATATTTACATAGATGAAGTATGTATCTGCGTCATATTTTTGAGAGTATAACACAGGGTCAGTTTATGCAATCTTCAGGACTGACTACAAGTTCTTCTGAGATAGAGCATACAACAAATAATTTTTATAATTATTTTTTAGAGAAAGGATATAAACAATGCGATAGATAAGAATAAATAGATTTTGCTGGATAAAAGAGAGACAACAGAGAAACCATATTTTAGTGCCAGTCTAATACAAGTAAAAAGTATGGTTAAAACAGGCAATGATGGCATTGTTATTCCACTCACATATTCAAGAGATACTAAGAATTTATGTGAAATTATTCACAAAAATCAGAATATACTAACTCTAGACAATAAATTAATGTAATTGGACCTGTTCCTAGATTTATTTATAAAAGCAAGAAAAGTTTGAAATGTCTATTATGCTATAATGACTATTTATTAAGAGACATTAAGTTAAATAGTATTAGTACTTAACCCTGCGTAAACTGCAGTTTTTGTAAATATTTAAACAAGACTGTGAAATATCACCATTATAAAAAAAGTCAAAGTTTATAAATTTAGAAGGTACGCAGACTGTAACAGTAGAGATTTGATATATTTAGTGAGATGCCAAACATGTTTTGCTTTTTATGTTGGAAAAATAAATAGGATGCTTAGAGAGCATATTTGTGAACATCTCTCAGATATCAAGAAGAATATATCTACAAATGCTTTAGTGAAACATAATGAATTTTGGTCAGTAACGTCATTTTAAGTTTCAAGTGTTATTTGTTGTTAAACCTAACCAGTATGGGGGTGATCTAAAGACCAATACAGAAACTATAGTGCTATACTGGATTGTAGAACTTGAAGCTAAAATGTTTCCTGGTTTAAATTGTAATGCCTCTTTAAAACCATTTTTAAAGAATAGAGGACTAAGACATTAATACCATTTTTAGTTACAATGTGTTTAATTCAATAAATACCATAAATATTCACACTTTTTTGTATATCAGATGAAAGACTTTATGCACTTTATGAAGATTTTTTTTTTATTTATGATGGATTTTATATAGAAATGTTACTGAAATTTGCTAGATTTAATCAATTTGAAGTTATATGATGGTGTCATCAAATTGTTTAATCAGTGATATTACAAATATTGTTTGCAAGCTTCAAGTTACAAGCCTGATGAATTGAGAGTGAAAACATGTTAGCTTGTACTGTTGTATATTAAATTAATTTGGTGCATGGTGTCCAAAGACTGATTATTTTTTATACATTGGCTTGTGCTTCATCACTTTTGGACCTTATTCTGGTGATTTCCTATTTTTCCTGTATTTGTGTGTTAATTTGAGGCTAGTATATCCCTGTGTTAAAGGACATTTAACAAACATTTCTGCCTGGTTTTCTATGGATCCCCCTTTTTCTTCATGTTATGAAGTCAAAGTTTGTTTCCAGTGGCAGGGAATATATTGCTGCTGTTGCTGAGAGGTAGACATTATTGGCTGTATCCAAAAAAACAGGAACATACCTGTTTTTACCTGTACTTGAAATCACCTGGTAAATTATTCTATTTAAAGTGCCTTTTTCTATGTATTTTATTTTTTTTCAGGCTATTTTGCTAAAAGTGGTTTTACTGTGTATATTACAGTCGCTTAGCATTTACTGTGTTACCAACGGTCACTCTAGTGTTAAGTTGATTGCTTTCACTGTGTATGTCCATTTTTCAGCTATTTTTTGGTCAGGGTATTAAACTTCAGAGGGGCCTTTGTGATTGTTCAGTGGCAGGGTATATATTGCTGCTGTTTCTGAGAGGTAAACATTACTGGCTAAAGACCTAGCAGTTTGTCTATTGGTTCTTTCAGTTTCTGTTCTCAGTTTAATATAAACTACCTATTCTGGAGTAGGGTCCTCTTATTGGATCTCCAACCCCATTGGAATGGTTGGTTTTCCCAGAGACCGGCAAGTAAAAACAAAAGGAAAAGCCTCTTTATTTGAAGGAATCCACTGTTGTATTCCTGTAGGTATTTTGCAGGGGATGGCTAACCAGAGTACACGTTCTCAAAATCAAGTAATAAATACACAAAACGATCCTTTTTTGACCAAGTTGCCTGGTTTATTGAAAGTAATGAGTCATTTTGAATGTTTCTTCCCTTTTCTCTTGTACCTTGTACTAAAACGGAGGGTCAACAAGTTGGTCTTTACTGACTTTCCTGTCTCCTAATGCTTGATATAGTCAAACAGCATACAACTGCCTGATACCCACAATGAAATATCACTTAGCACAATGCGATCCTTCTGAGAGACGTGCACGTACTTAATCAAACTGGTTCCTTCCCTGTCATTATGTAACACATGCTGTTAGATGCGATCCTTCTGAGAGACGTGCACGTACTTAATCAAACTGGTTCCTTCCCTGTCATTATGTAACACATGCTGTTAGATGCGATCCTTCTGAGAGACGTATGCACTTAATCAAACTGGTTCCTTCCCTGTCATTATGTAACACATGCTGTTAGATGCGATCCTTCTGAGAGACGTGCACGCATTAATCAAACTGGTCCCTTCCCTGTCATTATGTAACACATGCTGTTAGATGCGATCCTTCTGAGAGACGTGCACGTACTTAATCAAACTGGTCCCTTCCCTGTCATTATGTAACACATGCTGTTAGATACGATCCTTCTGAGAGACGTGCACGTACTTAATCAAACTGGTCCCTTCCCTGTCATTATGTAACACATGCTGTTAGATGCGATCCTTCTGAGAGACGTGCACGTACTTAATCAAACTGGTCCCTTCCCTGTCATTATGTAACACATGCTGTTAGATGCGATCCTTCTGAGAGACGTGCACGTACTTAATCAAACTGGTCCCTTCCCTGTCATTATGTAACACATGCTGTTAGATGCGATCCTTCTGAGAGACGTGCATGTACTTAATCAAACTGGTCCCTTCCCTGTCATTATGTAACACATGCTGTTAGATGCGATCCTTCTGAGAGACGTGCACGTACTTAATCAAACTGGTTCCTTCCCTGTCATTATGTAACACATGCTGTTGGAAACACACACTAACACAACATTCCACACAATATGCTGAGGCTGTCAAAAAGTTCTTATCCACTCCTCCTAGACCCATTAAAGATAAGGCTTAGCATAAACAAAGCACTACAGTAAACACTGGAGCAGCCATAGTAGAGTCACCTTGTGGGATTTTATTCCAAATCCACTGCATCAATATATGCAGTAAACACAAACAAAACTACATTAGTGATATGTGATTCCTGGCTGCCTGATTCTATTTTCAACAGGGTGAGTAAAATTAGGATGACAGTGAGTTGTTCTTCAGGAATCAATATAGCCAATGTTTCAAGGGTCCTCAAGGGGTTCTATTTGTACTTTAGCATCATTCCTGGTGAAGTAAGGATTCTGCTGAATACCAAGGTTTTTCCTGTATTCAGCAGAATCCTTACTTCACCAAGAATCATGCCAAAGTACAAATAAAACATGATGGGTTTTAACAATTGACTAAATAGCTGGTGTCAATTTGGGGGGAGGATACAGTATGTGTCAAAGATGCCTGACAGTCAAACCTGCTTTTCCAGGGACAGATTCCACCTCATATTCCAAAGCTTCTGTATCCAGGCAAAAGCCCTTGTTGTCCTTAAAATGCATTTGTAAGGCAATGTACAGCTGATGGAACTCCCAACCTAACTAGTAAAACAAAGCAAGCATAAGACCACATCATGGCGGGTCTGCGCGGTGCCAGGAGTCTAAACAATAAGTTACTTGACCTTGAGGCTGTCCTTCATTTGGAGCCATTCATGTATATATTGTTACCAAAATGGTTTAAATGCCCTGACGGCATGCCCTCTATCCTTGAGTTTTGTACATACTATGTCTTTGGACCCAGGGAAAACTCCGGTGGGATATCCGTATTTGTTAGAGAGTACATTGCCTCGAGGAAGGTTCTGATAAACCCCAAAGCAGAACTTATTAAGATCTAAATCACACTAAACAGGAGCAATTAATCAAGTCATAGTTTGCAACAGGGTCCCCTCAAAACCATGTTAGATTCCTAAATATTCTGAATGTGCTTCTTATAAACAGAAGTGTCATCATACTTGGTGACCAGAATTGCCCAGTGGTTACCTATGAAACTTGTACTGCAAATGTACACTGTGTCAAAACCTTCTTAAACTTCATAAACAAAATTTCTCTGTATCAAATTTTCAAAGGACCCACTAAGGGCAAAATATTCTTGATCTGGTATGTACTATTTCTGTGGTATTTCCTTCAGTGGTTAGGTCCGATCGCAAACTGGTAACCTTCTCCATCAAAATCCCTAAACTGTCAGATACAAATATCACCGAATTCAAGGACTTCAAATGTACAAACCTACAATTCTATGAAAAAAATCTCAAAATTCACATATAGCTGTATTTATCTAAGATGCTTATGTGGCAAGTGCTTATGCAGACCATTTATTTTCTCACCAGGATAAATGTATTTATTTATATTTGTTTACCTGAGTAGAACACTGACCAATTACAGGCTCAGCCTGGGTTGCATCATAATGTAACAAAACAATGTACAGTGTACAAATAAGAATGATTACATTTATGAGAGAGTATAGACAATCTGACAATTTATACACAGAAGATCTAACAAACCAAATATATGTACAGTTACTTAACTGGAATAGAATAGGGAGAACAGAGTTAGAGAAGAAGTGGAAGTGGTGGAGATATTGGTAGTGGTAACTCTGTTAGGAAAGCTAATAGACCAGTAAGATGAAACAAGGGATTAGATTATGGGTAGAGGGTGTAGAGCAGTTGTTTTGTGCTAAGATGAATCACAGTTTAGGATGAGTGAGTTAATCGGGTGGATCAGGCATGTGGGAGGTAAAGGTACTACATAGCTGGCGCTATCAGGTTAGGTAACCATTACATTAAGACTTTATTACTAAATATTGTTTGAACTGTGGCCTGAACAGGGAGCACTTTGTCTGACCAGATAAACCAGGAGGAAGTAACTGCTACAGTTTTAGGACCAGTACAGAGAAGCAATGGTCAGTAGAGTGCAGTTTGAGAGAAGGGGATGGTTCATAGGTGTATACTAGGCTAATGACCACTGGGAGCTTTATAAGCCTAGCCATGTTTCTCAGATGCATTCCACAAGTTTATCTGCTGGCCTTTGTAAGTCTAACCAGACTTCCAAATGTATTCTACAAGTTTATGTGCCTTAGAGGTTATTTTAAGGGGTATATGTAAGTAAGCTAGAGCAAGATTTACGTCTGTGTCTGTCCATTAGAGATATAAGTACTAAACCAGGGGTATATTTCCGATTTCTCATCCATTGCAGGGAGGGAATCTGTAGGGTTGTATTCTTAGATTATAAGTTTGAGAGGCAGTAAATAATTGGGGAATGGAGGCGTCAAGTTTGTGTATTTTGAACAGTAAAGAACCAAGAAGAGTTGACCTGGCCTGTACTGGAAGCCACTTAACCATTGAAAGAGTAAGGCAGTGATGGTCATTCTATGGGAGTAAGACAGTGATGGTCATTCTCTGGGAGTAAGGCAATGATGGTCATTCCGTGGTGAGTTAGCTATGAATCCACGTATTTTATTGGAGAGAGTCTGAAGGATAGCAGCATTTTTGACAGAAGCTGATGCAAAGAAGTGGAGACCATCCTAAAGTTGAGTAAGAAGGATGTCTTTTCCAATAGCAGCTCTTTCCAGACATGACAGGAATGAAGATATTTTGTTGGTCCATAAGAGTAGACTTGATTTTGTCTCTCAACTTTTCTGTGTACTCATAGAAGTTTAGTGATTGGTCTAACAAGATCCCTAAATATTTAAAGGAGTTGCTGGTTTAAATGGGATTGTTATCACAGATAAGGATATTAAAGGATTGGAGGTTTGGATAATCTTTTATGGGTGCTGAATAACACAGACTTTGTTGTATTGATATTGAATAGTGGATTCTCAGAGTTTAGCCAGTGCTGTAGCTGAAGAAGGTCCTTTTGAAGTTGAGTTTCAATTGTATGATGTGAGGGATCAGACTTATAAATGACCATCTTATCTGCATAAAGAAGTGCTGATAAGTGGGACAGGTGTACTGGGAGTTTCCTGATGAAGTCTGACAACAGAAGAGGTGCAAAAATAGAGCCTAGTGGGACTACACAATGAATGAGGGAACTGTTGGAAAGAGTAGGTCCTATCTTTACCTGGAGTAAACAGCTGGACAGAAAGTCTTTGAACCAGGGAGTGGCATCATGGCTGACCACAAAGTCTTACAGATGGACAACTAGAACTGGATGATTGACCATGTCCAAGGTGCACAGATGCTAACTTAGATCTACAAATTAATAACAGCCACAAGAAACTCATAATTTCCAAAACGAACGACAACCTGCTGGATGCAGAGTCTGTAGCCAAACTGCAATTTATTCACATAAAACCATGAATAACATAAAGCGCTTTTCCTTTGCTCAATATTACAAACTTCTTCAGATGAATTGTTACTTCATCACACCCACTTAAAAATAGGCAAAGTCGTGTGATTACTAAAATTTAAATAATTAATTAGTTAACTCATTAAAATTGAATCACATTACAAGTAAAAAGTGAATCTAAAAAACATATCTAAAAAGTTCAATGCATTGTTTTAAATTTAAAGCTATTGACCAAGTAAATATAGATCTTAAAAGCGGTCCAACAACCATTTTATTAGAAAAACTGGGGTTGTTATGGATACTTCGGACTAATGCTTGTACCTACCCAGGCTTAAATGAAAGCTGTTCCATCTTGTGCTTTCTTAAGCTAAAAAATCTGACTATGTGAGGTATGATTGAACATGTACACATTTTCTAACAGAATAATTAGTTATAAGAACTTTCTAGTATAATGTTTTGGTTTGAGAAATATTGTACACGACTGTCATGAGTCTGCCACGTCAAGGTTGCTTTACTCTATTATGTGTAGAAAAAGAACTTTTTAGTTATGTTTTATGTGAATAAATTGCAGTTTGGCTACAGACTATTCATCCATCAGCTTGTTTTTCATTTTGGAAATTGCTAACTTAGATCTGCCAACTAGATCAAAGCAAAATGGGAAATTTAAGAGCAAACTAGCATGCTGGATCCACCAGCATAAAGAAACTATAACTTAATATATAGCCAGCACAAAGACACTGTACTGCAAAAGAAAGTAACTTAGTAACAATATGTAGCCAGCATAAAGACACTGTACTGCAAAAGAAAGTAATTTAGTAACAATATGTAGGCAGCATACAGACACTGTACTGCAAAAGAAAGTAATTTAGTAACAATATGTAAGGAGCATAAAGACACTGTACTGCAAAAGAAAGTAATTTAGTAACAATATGTAGGCAGCATAAAGACACTGTACTGTAAAAGAAAGTAACTTAGTAACAATATGTAGGCAGCATAAAGACACTGTACTGTAAAAGAAAGTAACTTAGTAACAATATGTAGGCAGCATAAAGAAACTGTACTATAAAAGAAAGTAACTTAGTAACAATATGTAGGGAGCATAAAGAAACTGTACTATAAAAGAAAGTAACTTAGTAACAATATGTAGGGAGCAAAAAGACACTGTACTGCAAAAGAAAGCAATTTAGTAACAATATGTAGGCAGCATAAAGACACTGTACTGTAAAAGAAAGTAACTTAGTAACAATATGTAGGCAGCATAAAGACACTGTACTGTAAAAGAAAGTAACTTAGTAACAATATGTAGGCAGCATAAAGACACTGTACTGTAAAAGAAAGTAACTTAGTAACAATATGTAGGCAGCATAAAGACTGTACTGTAAAGTGGTTCTCTGGTTCGATTCTCGGTTGGTGTGCCTTCTGTGCAGAGTTTGCATGTTCTCCCTGCGTTCACGTGGGTTTCCTCCAGGTACTCCGGTTTCCTCCCACATTCTAAAGATATGCGTCTGGAGAATCTCTCCCTGGGCCTCTGCTTAAAACAGGCTCTGTGGAACTTAGTAACAATATGTAGGCAGCATAAAGACACTGTACTGTAAAAAAAAGTAACTTAGTAACAATATGTAGGCAGCATAAAGACACTGTACTGTAAAAGAAAGTAACTTAGTAACAATATGTAGGCAGCATAAAGACACTGTACTGTAAAAGAAAGTAACTTAGTAACAATATGTAGGCAGCATAAAGACACTGTACTGTAAAAGAAAGTAACTTAGTAACAATATGTAGGCAGCATAAAGACACTGTACTGTAAAAGAAAGTAACTTAGTAACAATATGTAGGCAGCATAAAGACACTGTACTGTAAAAGAAAGTAACTTAGTAACAATATGTAGGCAGCATAAAGACACTGTACTGTAAAAGAAAGTAACTTAGTAACAATATGTAGGCAGCATAAAGACACTGTACTGTAAAAGAAAGTAACTTAGTAATAATATGTAGCCTGCATAAAGACACTATACTGTATAAGAAAGTAACTTGGGTGGTGCAGTGGTGCAGCAGTTAACGTTGTCACCTCACAGCAAGAGGTTCTCTGGTTCGATTCTCGGTTGGGGTGCCTTCTGTGCAGAGTTTGCATGTTCTCCCTGCATTCGCGTGGGTTTCCTCCAGGTACTCCGGTTTCCTCCCACATTCTAAAGACATGCGTCTGGAGCATCTCTCCCTGGGCCTCTGCTTAAAACAGGCTCTGTGGAACCTAGTCAGACTTTCCTGGTCAACAATTGTTAAATAAATAAATAAATAAACTTTAGTAACAATATGTAGGCAGCATAAAGACACTGTACTGTAAAAGAAAGTAACAGCAACAATATGTAGGCAGCATAAAGACACTGTAATGTAAAAGAAAGTAACTTAGTAACAATATGTAGGCAGCATAAAGACACTGTACTGTAAAAGAAAGTAACTTAGTAACAATATGTAGGCAGCATAAAGACACTGTACTGTAAAAGAAAGTAACTTAGTAACAATATGTAGGCAGCATAAAGACACTGTACTGTAAAAGAAAGTAACTTAGTAACAATATGTAGGCAGCATAAAGACACTGTACTGTAAAAAAAGTAACTTAGTAACAATATGTAGGCAGCATAAAGACACTGTACTGTAAAAGAAAGTAACTTAGTAACAATATGTAGGCAGCATAAAGACACTGTACTGTAAAAGAAAGTAACAGCAACAATATGTAGGCAGCATAAAGACACTGTACTGTAAAAGAAAGTAACTTAGTAACAATATGTAGGCAGCATAAAGACACTGTATTGTAAAAGAAAGTAACTTATAACAATATGTAGGCAGCATAAAGACACTGTACTGTAAAAGAAAGTAACTTAGTAACAATATGTAGGCAGCATAAAGACACTGTACTGTAAAAGAAAGTAACTTATAACAATATGTAGGCAGCATAAAGACACTGTACTGTAAAAGAAAGTAACTTAGTAACAATATGTAGGCAGCATAAAGATACTGTAATGTAAAAGAAAGTAACTTAGTAACAATATGTAGGCAGCATAAAGACACTGTACTGTAAAAGAAAGTAACTTAGTAACAATATGTAGGGAGCATAAAGACACTGTACTGTAAAAGAATGTAACTTTGTAACAATATGTAAGCAGCATAAAGACACTGTACTGTAAAAGAAAGTAACTTAGTAACAATATGTAGCCAGCATAAAGAAACTGTACTGTAAAAGAAAGTAACTTAGTAACAATATGTAGGCAGCATAAAGACACTGTACTGTAAATTAAAGTTACTTATAACAATATGTAGGCAGCATAAGGACACTGTACTGTAAAAGAAAGTAACTTAGTAACAATATGTAGGCAGCATAAAGACACTACTGTAAAAGAAAGTAACTTAGTAACAATATGTAGGCAGCATAAAGACTCTGTGCTGTAAAATAAAGTAACATAACAATATGTAGGCAGCATAAAGACACTATACTGTAAAAGAAAGTAACTTAGTAACAATATGTAGGCAGCATAAAGACTGTACTGTAACAATATGTAGGGAGCATAAAGGTATTGTACTGCCATGAACTCAGACTAGCGTCAGAAGCTAAGGGTAATTACAAATCCTTGTTACATCAGGATGCCATGAACTCAGACTAGCATCAGAAGCTAAGGGTAATTACAAATCCTTTAGTTACATCAGGATGCCATGAACTCAGACTAGCGTCAGAAGCTAAGGGTAATTACAAATCCTTGTTACATCAGGATGCCATGAACTCAGACTAGCATCAGAAGCTAAGGGTAATTACAAATCCTTGTTACATCAGGATGCCATGAACTCAGACTAGCATCAGAAGCTAAGGGTAATTACAAATCCTTTAGTTACATCATCATGCCATGAACACAGACTAGCATCAGAAGCTAAGGGTAATTACAAATCCTTGTTACATCATCATGCCATGAACTCAGACTAGCATAAGAAGCTAAGGGTAATTACAAATCCTTTAGTTACATCAGGATGCCATGAACTCAGACTAGCATCAGAAGCTAAGGGTAATTACAAATCCTTTAGTTACATCAGGAAGATAATGACTAGCGGTCTGCATTGCTCAGAGCTGACTAAAAATAGAAACACCTTCTCATATCCAGAGGATATTGCCAACTTACTAGCAAAGAAATTGTGCGAACATCATTCCAGAGACAACCATACAAGTCCCATACATACCTGAAGATCTCTGTCCCTCAGTTATTATTAAAAAACATGTACTAAAAGTACATTCTAAAATGAAAAAATACATCCTCCATTGGACTTGTTAGTATACTCAGCTGCCTAATAACTATCACTAAAATAGCAATGGTTATGCATGGACTGAAAAAGGGATGAAGGACAGAACCTACTCAGTGAGGGTGGTAGGTGCTTCTTCACAGAGCATGCATGTGACTTGTGTAGTTCCTCAGCGATCTTTCTTGGGATATCTGTTATTTAGCATCTAATACTTGGATCTCCAAATCACAAATGACGATTATCTGGTTAACCAAGTTTGCAGATGATTGATTGTAAAGTGAGTGTCATCCTTAAGTCCCCTCAGAAATACAGGCACTCCAACATGAACTTAACTTTGATAATTAATAGCATACTAAATTCAGACTAAAATTAAATGCCAAAAAGAGCAATATTGTCATATTCAGTAAACAACCCCTCCCTTCAGTTTATAGTATTGACAGCAGCCCACTTCAAAATAAGAATGCAGTTTGAGATCTTAGAATATGGGTGGATAGTTCCCTCACATTTGACCATCATGTTGTAGCAGTAGTTAGAAAGTCCCTTTACGTTGCACAACTCATTGCAAAAGGTATATCTTTAAGATGAAAAGCAGTCCTTACCCCCTTGTATTCTGCATTTATTAGGAGTGCCATAGAATACAGTGCCCCCCTTTGTGACATATCTCACTAAAAACACAAAGCAAACAGAGGTTACTAACTAAAACAAAGAAGCTCTTAAACCAGCCTGAGCTACCAGGATAGACTGGAAGCCCTATCCCTGTATCCGTTATCCTACAGACTCCCAGGATAGACTGGAAGCTCTATCCCTGTATTCGTTATCCTACAGACTCCCAGGATAGACTGGAAGCTCTATCCTTGTATTTGTTATCCTACAGACTCCCAGGATAGACTGGAAGCTCTATTCCTGTATTTGTTATCCTACAGACTCCCAGGATAGACTGGAAGCTCTATTCCTGTATTTGTTATCCTACAGGCTCCCAGGATACAGACTCCCAGGATAGACTGGAATCTCTATCCCTGTATTTGTTATCCTACAGACTCCCAGGATAGACTGGAAGCTCTATTCCTGTATTTGTTATCCTACAGACTCCCAGGATAGACTGGAAGCTCTATTCCTGTATTTGTTATCCTACAGGCTCCCAGGATACAGACTCCCAGGATAGACTGGAAGCTCTATCCCTGTATCCGTTATCCTACAGACTCCCAGGATAGACTGGAAGCTCTATTCCTGTATTTGTTTTCCTACAGGCTCCCAGGATACAGACTCCCCGGATAGACTGGAAGCTCTAGCCCTGTATCCGTTATCCTAAAGACTCCCATGATAGACTGGAAGCTCTATTCCTGTATTTGTTCTCCTACAGGCTCCCAGGATACAGACTCCCAGGATAGACTGGAAGCTCTAGCCCTGTATCCGTTATCCTACAGACTCCCAGGATAAACTGGAAGCTCTATTCCTGTATTTGTTATCCTACAGGCTCCCAGGATACAGACTCCCAGGATAGACCGGAAGCTCTAGCCCTGTATTTGTTATCCTACAGACTCCCAGGATAGATTGGAAGCTCTAGCCCTGTATTCGTTATCCTACAGACTCCCAGGATAGACTGGAAGCTCTATTCCTGTATTTGTTATCCTACAGGCTCCCAGGATACAGACTCCCAGGATAGACTGGAAGCTCTAGCCCTGTATTCGTTATACTACAGACTCCGAGGATAGACTGGAAGTTCTATCCCTGTATTCATTATCCTACAGATTCCCAGGATAGACTGGAAGCTATTTCCCTGTATTTGTTATACTACAGACTCCCAGGATAGACTGAAAGCTCTGGCCCTGTATTTGTTATCCTACAGGCTCCCAGGATACAGACTCCCAGGATAGACTGGAAGCTCTATCCCTGTATCCGTTATCCTACAGACTCCCAGGATAGACTGGAAGCTCTAGCCCTGTATTTGTTATACTACAGACTCCCAGGATAGACTGGAAGCTCTAGCCCTGTATTTGTTATCCTACAGACTCTCAGGATAGTCTGGAAGCTCTATCCCTGTATTTGTTATACTACAGACTCCCAGGATAGACTGGAAGCTCTAGCCCTGTATCCGTTATCCTACAGACTCCCAGGATAGACTGGAAGCTCTAGCCCTGTATTTGTTATACTACAGACTCCCAGGATAGACTGGAAGCTCTAGCCCTGTATTCGTTATCCTACAGACTCTCAGGATAGTCTGGAAGCTCTATCCCTGTATTTGTTATACTACAGACTCCCAGGATAGACTGGAAGCTCTAGCCCTGTATTCGTTATCCTACAGACTCCCAGGATAGACTGGAAGCTCTATTCCTGTATTTGTTATCCTACAGACTCTCAGGATAGACTGGAAGCTCTATCCCTGTATTCGTTATCCTACAGACTCCCAGGAGAGGCTGGAAGCTCTAGCCCTGTATTCATTATCCTACAGACTCCCAGGATAGTCTGGAAGCTCTATCCCTGTATTCATTATACTACAGACTCCCAGGAAAGACTGGAAGCTTTATCCCTGTATTCGTTATTCTACAGACTGCTTAGGGGTGATATGTGCCTCACTTATCAGACCATGAGGGATGTGCTAATACAAGACCTCTTATACTTTCTTAAATAAAACAGTCCTACAGATACTAGGACCAGACACCTTAAATTTACTTAAAATAAGGTGAAGAAAGAGATTTGCCACATGGCACCAACCAATTCTCTGGAACAAACCTCCTCTACAAATTAAGCAGTGCTGTTCACTTTCTTCACTTACAAGGGAGCTAGATAATTGGATAGGTGTTCAAAAATTCACCCCTGGTATGACTGTCCCATCCCTCCTTGAAACGGGTGATAAGGCCTAGGGTGGGTACTGGCAAAGTGTTAATGGCCTCCTGGCCCAGTTGTCTTGTATATTCTGTGATTCTATAAATAATTCCTGTCACTCATTCTTCACATGACCCCCCCACAAGAAAATCTATTAACTCCATCTTATGGACCAGCGTCTTCTGCTCATTCAAGTTGTATATCTGGAAGAAAGTCTTGTTAGTGTCTTTTACTTCTGCTAAAATAGTCTCAGAGCTAGCTCTTATATCCTCTCCACCTGTCCTGGTTTTTCATAAAGACAGGGTTAGAATTATGATTAATCCTTTTCTGCCTAAAGTAAATGAAGTGTCTTTAAACCAGTCCATCCATATTCCTACATTTTTCCTTACCCTAAAAACTGAGGGAAGAAATCTTCATTTACTTGCTACGATTCTATTTTTCTGGTTAGACAAAACAAAGCTTATCAGGAAATCTGATGAATAGCTTTTTTAAGGTAAAAAGATGGAATTTCCCATGTAAAAAAAATAGTTTCTAGGTGGATTTCTTTTGCTATAGCCTTTTGTTATACCTTTCATGGAAAATCCTTGCAAGGTTAGGTCAAAACTTGTTCTGCTAGAGGTGTTGCCTCTTCGGGAGCCTTTTTCAATAGTCTGGACTCAAAAAACTATTCTAGAAGCGGTCATTTTGTCTTCCATCCATGCCTTTACTAAACACTACAAGACAGCTGTTTTTTTTCTGGAATCAGAACTGTTTTGCTAGAGCCATTCTTCGAGGATTCCTGGACTACAGCTCTATGCCTCAGACACCCTGCCCATCAGTATAAAGGTTTTGTGAATCTTCCTGTTAATAAGCAATGCTGCAACTGTGATCTAATGAAGGATATACTACAGTTGTGTAAGACCTTACCATAACAATAAATGTCCAAATAGATCACAGTTGTGGTTTATGCACCCTCCCACCTTTCCTTTATATATGTTTGTCTTTGTCTTTTTATGTTTCTTGGCTCAAATGGACCTGTTTTTATCTTTTTCACTCTATTCTCATGTACCTGAATTCTTTTTTCCTTAACTTTTAGCCTCAGATGCCTTTTACTGGAGCAAGAAAGCTAGTAGTCTAATGCATAGGTTATACGTTAAAGAGGAAGGAGTCCAAACTTCTGTAAAATGGCTGGCCATATGATATCCTAGGCAAGATGCTTCCTATTAGTAAGCAATATAACAGGAAGTATCTGCTAGCAGAAATGCAACAGTGATCTATACTGTCATCTACTGTTCTGGAAAGTTCTTGTACAGCTTTTCTATCCTGTTTTGTTATCTAGACATTCTCTGGCAACAGCAGTACCATCTCCTTGAGTCCAGTGGGAGTTAACATGGGGAAACCACTGGTGTGTTCTCAGGTGGTTCACACACTCACCATGGTTGCAGTGGACAATGGTGAGTGTGTCCTGGATTACACAGGTCAAGGATATCAGTGTAAATGTGATGATCTTATTATTTTTATCAAGTGAAAGTCTTAAGGTTACAGCTGAGACCAGGGACCCTAAACGCCACAGTGGCATGATGCAACGATTTGCAAGAGGTATAATTGCACGTCAGCTGTGCAAGCTAACACTAATGGTTTGGGACTTATTGCTGCAGATTGGTTTGCGTTTTCAAGCAGCCTGCATTCTGTAAGTTTCGTGCATGTTTGCAGGAAGAATAAGCATGTCCAGCATTAGCAGCTGTGAGTGGAAACTGGAAGAAAGTGTTCAAATCTGCATTTCACATGTGAGATCTATCCCTCATAGACCTTTTTACTTTGAATGATAATTACCAGCTATAGATGCCTTGCACTGAGTTTACAAGTCCAAAATGCTGGACATTGGCTATGTTCAGCATAATTTGGCAGAGTCAACTTTGTACACCTTACTACTTTTATGCTACTACTGAGGGTGCTGCAGAAGATGGGTTTGGGCAGAGACAGATTCTTGCTGTTTGCTACCCTTTGACTCAGGCAAGCAGATTTTCCATTTTGATGCAAAGTGTTGAGGAATGGCTAATTCAGCTTCCACAGAAGTGAACACTTGTGCACCAAAACCTCAACCATAAGGCTAGCCATATGAATCATTTCCACAGAAGTGAACACTGGTGCACAAAAACCGCAACCCTAAGACTAGCCATATGAATCCTTTCAGCCTGACAGCTTTTAAAGACAGGCTGGGGGAAGTTTTATCCCGCTGGAAGCCAGGACACCTAGCACTCCAAATTTGTATTTAGCCAAGAAGTGGCCAGAGACATAAACCTAAAGTAGTGCCTGGAACTACAGGGTTTACAGCTTGTAGTAGGCCTCCTCTGAAAGTCTCTCTTATCCTTCCACCAAAGCGAACCTCTCTGCCATCACAGAAAGCCTCCTCATGAGTCCACTTTTGTTCACATAAAGCACTTCTTAATTATGGTACTACACCTAATGCTAACTAGAAAACCAACACCTTCTTGGGACTTGAACTTTGACAACTGCTAAGATGGTTCCCATTGAGCCTAGTGCATTGATGCCCTTTAATTTCTTTACTGGGAAAACCTTTCTGGATAGCTGTGCTTTTGGCCAGAAGGCTGGCAAGAGTTGCAAGACCTCATGTGTGAGGAAACCTACTTGGTTTTCCATATGGGTAGAGTAAGCTTTCAAACCTTCCCTACTTTCTTAAATACTTTCAATGAATTATCACACACATGTATTATGACAAAGGCAAACATACCTTAACAGAAAAAACACATTAACATGTTTTCTATTTACATACATTATAATCACATATCTTTTCTTTGTAATTATCATCACTCCATCATTACATACATTGCTGAATCCCTGCCTTCCCTTAAACTTCGGTTCCCCTCCTCCTGAACATTATTCTGCATGTATTGTTCCCACAGTTTCCATTTATTTCTACGTAATTTGCTCATTCCCTTTTCTAAAGATCCCTCTCCCAGTTATTTTATTTCTTTTATAACATTCGATACTTCAAACACAGTTGCTTCAGACTTGGATTTCCATTTCCTAATAGTTGATTTTTTTAGCAGCAGCTCCCAGCAGAATTATATTTAATGTCTATGCAATTCAGATCCTGTGTCACAGCTCAAAAAATCATATCCTTAGCTGCAATCATTTACTTACTCAATATCTCTTACAAAGTACTCTGTAGGGAATTTTTAAAATCTGCCATCTCATTACACTTTCAAAGCACATGTTCCCAATTACCCGTTTCTTCTAAATCACAACTACAACATTTTCTATCTACCTGAGGAAAAATTCTATGAAATCTGCTTGAGGTGTAAAAATACCTATGCAAATATTTCCAAGCAAAGATGCTAAGCCTTCTGGACATTGTTGCATATTTTGTAGCCATACATATATCCTCCTATTGTTCTGTTGTACATTGATTTTCCAATCTCTATTGCAAATCTTGTCTAACCTCCTCTGATTGATTGTTATAGTTACCATGCAATATTTTAAATGCCCTACCAATTATTCCTTTTTGACATCAGCTTCTGTTTTAGATTTGAATAACCCCCCACCACTTAAGATCCCCCAGTCCCTATTTCTTTGCTGTATTCTAATATCAGTCTCTGGTATAGAAGGCAATCTCTAGTCTGCAGAATAAATGTCTTCTTGGCCTCAACCCACTCTATTACCTTTCTCTTTCTAGTCATTTGCTCCCAATATGTTGTTTCTTTTGCCAGTTTTCTCCAGTAAATTTCAGCACCCTCTTGCCTGTTTGCTGTACCCCTACTTTCAAGCATCCCTATAGGCAAAATCCTCTCTCTCCGTTCGTGTGTTGGTTCTTAGAATATGTTCTGCTACTTTATGAATATAATATTCTGTTTGGCTGTTATTATTCTCCTTAAAGATCTGTATCCAAAATCCCACTCTATTTATTGAACCCCACACAACTTCATCATCACCCCTTTCCATTTTGAATTACAGCCTTCTATTTGTGTTATGCATATGAGCCTTATTTGTGTAACTCATCAAGTAATCCTAAACCACCTTGTTCTGTTGGAAAGATCAGCTTATCCCCCTTAACCCTTGCTCTCTTCTCCTCCCAGATAAATTCCTTCAACTCATTATTAATTATTGTTCACAACTTCTCCTCTGTATGATAAAAATATGCCTGACCCATATATAAAATTAAAGGGAATAAAACATTTTCCCTACTTGTATCTTATTATCCATAAACAATAACTTCCCATTTCTCAGTTTTCTATTATCTTGTTTAGTCTCTTCCCACATATCATTAGCTGCCATAGCAAAAGCCTGTTTAATCCACACTTCTAAATTCTTCATCTTATCTCGTCCCCATAAATATGGGTATTGCTGAATCAATTTGTGGGTGAATACATAATTTACAGCTATAGCCTTTGTTTTATCTTCATTAATTTTATATCCCCAAAAGACTTGAAACTGTCTCAAAATGTTCCACAACACTGAGATGTCCTTTTCTGGATTTTTAAGGTACAAAATAATACCATCTGCATATAAAGCCATTTTTTTCTTGATTACTATACCAGTTATATTCTTGTATTTCTGAGCACCTTATTTTCTTTGACAATGGTTCTAAATGTAAAGGAAATAAAGGGGAAAGAAGACACCCCTTGCCTGGTTCCTCTGTTCAGACACAACTAATCATGCAGGAGACCCTCCAACTTTAATTCTTGCCTCAGGTCCTTCAAATATCCTCCTAATCAACCTTATTATCATATCAAAGAATGCAAATGCTTCCACTGCCTTACTCATAATATCCCAACTTACTCTGTTGAATTCTTTATCTGTATCAAGACCCATCAGCAACAGTGGTATTTTCTGACATGCTGCTTCCCTCTGGATCATCCTTTTTCTATTAATGTTGTCAAATGTCCCCCCCCCCCCAGAAAACAACATTGATCCATATGTATTAATTTTGGCAACATCTTTGCCATTTTTTTGCCATTTTGTAGCTAGTATAGAGATAAGCAATTTATAATCATGGTTTAAAATTGAAATGGGCCTATATGAAGCTGGGTCTGATGGGTCTTTACCATCCTTAGGCAATACAGATTCCTTCCAAGATGTTGGTCCTTCCCCTCCTTTTAAAATATTGTTAAAATCTTCCAGTTTTTTGTCATTTTCTTCCCTTCTAACTTCCACAGGAATACCATCTATTCCTGGATACTTTCCTGAAGATTGATTATACATCAACACTTTTATCTCATCCCCTCTTGTCTTAACTGTTAATCATTAAGCCTCATTTATCTATCTTTGTGCTTGGCGAGTCTGATATGTAAGGCTATGGAGCGCATCATCATGGACCTAATTAACAAGGATATGGGAAATCTCCAAACGCTAGATCCCATGCAGTTTGGTTTTGTGAAAGGTAGATCATGCCTGCTCAACCTGGTTGACTTTGAGTTAGTCACCAGAGCTGTAGATGAGGACAAGGAAGTTCATACAGCCTACCTCGTTCTGGACAAGGCCTTTGATACCATTCCCCACTCAGGAAGTATTATCAAACTCACCAAACTAGGCATCAACCCCTATATCACTAGGTGAGTTGCAAATTGGCTCACAGACAGAACCCACAGTGTGAAAGTAGCAGACTCCAAGTCAGACTGCCTGTTTGGCATCTACTTCTCAGAAATCCAAGGCAACACGGAGGGACTCTGGCTGACCAACTTCACAGAGGACTGCAATCTGGGAGCCATTATTAACTCCCCAAGTGATGTAGACATCCTACAGAAAGGCCTAACTGAGACCAATGACTGGTGTTGAAACCATGGCCTTAAGCTAAATGCCAGAAAATGCATCATCATCCCCTTTGGGAAAAATCAGTTCACACTAATTACCACACTGATGGGAGCCCACTGAAAACTGAACATGTTATAAGAAATCTGGGGACACAGGTTGACAGCAACCTCTCCTTCAACCACCACATTGCCACTGTGGTCAGAAAGTCCTTCAATGTGGCACATCTCATTATCAAGGGTTTTGCATCCAGGAAGAACAAGGTCATCATCTCTCTCTACACTTCCCTCATTAGGCTAGTCATTAAATATAATGCCCCATTTGTCATGTACCTCATTAGACACATGCAAAAGCTGGAAAGGCCACAAAAGTACCTCATGAAGAGGATCCTAGGCCTTACACACATGTTCTACATGGACAGACTCAAAAAACTCCCAAATGTTTCTTAAGCTCCATAATAGCAGTTTTTGGAGGAAAATAAATAAGTCATCATAATCCTCTTCCCTTGCCAGAAGTCCTTTGCTGCCACAAATCTACCATTATTGTATTCATTTCCTCTTCTATCAATGTTTGAGCCCATCTAGCAATTATATAATTAGTCCTCATGTCCTTTTCCCTGATATTCCGATAATATCCATGCTGAAATCCATTCTTTGTCAAATTTACATGCTAATTTCTTTCCAGATGTGTCTCCAGCAGCATTAATTGCACTATACATTTCTTAATATAATACAGTAGTATTTTTTTGTCTATAGCTGTAAGACTATTTACATTCCAAGATAGTATGGATCGAGTAGCCATTATGATACTGTTCCCACCTATTATATGACAGTTTTTTGAATGTGTATTTCCAACTTTTGTGTTACATGCACACACTAATGTTGGTCAGGCTGATATTTTATACAGCTGATTCCTCTCATCTACATTTGAACCTGTGTCATGTTTTTTCAAGACATTTTGTTTTAATGAAAATCCTCATACAAAACAAAACAAAAAAAACCTGAATACATTTTCAAAACACCCCATCCCTATTAACTTAGAGCAAACACACAAAGGTTTGTACATCTTCAAAAATGAGGTTTAAGACACTGATAGGAACAATTGCCCCACACTGACACTGCACCCATTGGAATTATTTAACCTAATGTGCTTGTTATAGCCTGTGTCCCCACTTATACTAGCTGCTGTCTGTGTCTTTCTTATCTCTATCCCCCTCCTAGATGTCAAAAACAGTTTGCATGCTTTCAGAAAACATTAAAATTTAGAACTACAAAAAAGTATTCTGGATCTTTTAATAACTAAATTGTACACTGTTCTATTAAATGCATTAAAGTATTAAGATTGCTAAAGTGGCTGCCATCTCCTATTCATTTTCCATAATTTCAAACACTATTTTTCACTGCTATTGTACCTTTATATTTTTTTATTTCCCTCAGCAAAGAATGCAAAAAAAAAAACACTCAGGATCAGTGACACAACAGGTAGCACACACACCTTTTGTGCAGAATGCTGTGGGTTCAATTCCCACACCAGGTAGATTGATTTGCTGTCAAGCATCTGCTTGAGCTGGTGGTAGCTCAGGTAGTTGTAAAAGATCCCCTGGGCTCTATTGAAGAGAGTAGGGGTCCTTTATTTATAGGTTCATAGGTGTTTACTAGGCTAACAACCACAATAGCCTTTTTAAGCCTAGCCATGCATCCCAAATATCTAACAAGTTCTGATACCCTTGATAATTGTTAAGTATGGGCCTGTAAGATGAATCATTTACAGGTTACCTTTTTCCATTACAGACATGTGCCAAACCAGGGATGAATTTCCGGTTTCCCATACAATTGTCCAAGTTGCACTTGAATTTGGTTGTGGAGGAACTCTGCTTCACATAGATGGGGTAGTCTCTGGGATACATACATATCTCTTCAGCAGGTCCTATTTATATCACAGGCCAGGTTTAAGTCTTTAGAATGGGTAATTTTGGTACTGTTTGTTTTGTGGATATGCAGGAGGTTCATCAGAGTGGGGTCCTGACAATGCCCTGTATGCCAACCATAGATATATACATATTTACACATTTATACAATCATTTTAAATAAGTTTTATATTTTACGCATCAAAGCTTGACATTTCTATACTTTTATCGACCCCATTCCTTTTTCCATAACCATAATCTAATTTTCTTTAATATTTGTGACAATATCCAGTTTTCATTAAACATGATTTCATAAATTCTTTCATCCCATAATACCCAAACTACATAAACTACTTCATCTAAATCTATTTTTATTTTTGTTTTCATAAAATCCATATTCAGTCATGTCCATATTTATATCCCCATTTTTTTATATATATTTTTTAAAAAAGTTTTCTATACATAATTTATTCCACAACTTTTTAACTCTCTCACATTTAGGAAAACATGTTATATTCTTTCTTCTTCTCCACAGTCCAAGCATATTCTTTCACTTTTCTTTTTTTTGCCTTTATGTGTAATTTCTTTATTCCCAATCTCCACAAAAAAATCTTGGCATTCAACATTATATGTACACCACTTATTTCTTTCTTTAATTGGTTTAATCTTTGCTTCTGGAACATTTTCCCATGGATTAATAGAATAATATTTTCTCATAATATTGTTATACCATATTTTTCTACCTTCTTCCACTTCATTGATCTTTATTTTTTCACACTTATTTTTTGTTAATAATTCTCTATTTCTTCATTAAAACATTCTTTTGTTCTTTTATTTCTTATATTTTCTCAGAATTCCTTATACTTCAATACATTTGTCACTCATTTTTCACTTAACCATTTCAATATCTTATATAAATTTAATGAAGCAGGACAAACTATTGGATTTAAGCATACTTCAGTCTCCTTCTTCTTTTGTCATATATATAATACAGTTCTTTAAACAGGATTTAATCTCAATCTCCATATAAAAGAGAAAAATATTTCTAGTAAAAATGTTCATATCCTGTAGGAATCATGACAACACTGGATAAATATGATAGCTTCCCTATTAAAACTGAATTAGTCAAATACATTTTATATGCTAATCTGCACATTTTCTATAGTATATAAATATATTTTATTTTCTTTATGTTCCATCCTTTCTTATTTTCTTATCAAAATTTATCTATAAACAGACATTTCTTTCATAGAAAATTGTACACCTGCTATTTTTCTTGTATTACTCATTCCTTTATTTTTTTCTTAAGTGTCATACCTGTCTTCCTTTAAAATTTCAACCAAATAGATGATAACTTCTCTCCTCTACTGTATATTTTTACTTGTTATAATTATATCATCTGCATATGACATTATAACCGGAATTTCAACTCCCATCTGAATTTCATAATTTGCATTCTTCATTTTCTGATTTACCGATCTAAACTACTGTGTTCACGACTAAAACAAAATACTGCTCATAGGATACCCTTGTCGTATGTCATTATCCATATTGATTTCTTTACTTAACCATCCATTGACTAAGATTCTTACTTTATTAGTCTTATAAGCTGTTCTGCGCACTTGCTTGATTTTATTAACATTGTACATAGCCATTATTTACCACAATATACCATGCTGTGTTGAACCAAATGCTCTATTAATATCACCTATCATAAGTTTTATATTGTCTTTCTTTCTGTTTATATCATCTACAATATCTTTCCCTATAATTACTAATTCTTGGCACCCTTTTCCTTACTTTCCTCCATTATGTATCACATCTTAATCTCAAATCTCTTTTGTATTATTTTCATAAATATCTTGTATTCTGTATTATTTAGAATTGTCGGTCTCCAGTTTTTTATGTCTTTTTCTCCCTTTTTCCATATAAATTGTAACACTCCGCTACAGACTTCTTTATATTTTAATCCTTCATTTAACCATTCATTGAATCCACATATTAAATATTTTTTTCTGTCACCTTTCTAGATTTTTATACATTTCAGACCCAATACCATCTGGACCAGATGTTGATTCTACATTTAACTGTTTAAACAATTTTTCTAATTCATACAATGTGACTTCTTTTTCAAATTCTTTATTAATTTGTTCAGAATTTTTTTTTACTTCCCATTTCCTTATGCTATGTCTCTTTTTTCTTAACATTTCTTCCACATAGCTTACAATAATTCCCATAATTTGTTGCTGATTTTTCTTTGTATTATCATCTTTATCTTTCATTTCTCTCATTATGCTACTATCCTTCTTCACTACCTTAATTAAATAAGGTGAAACAACTTTTCTTCCCTGTAAAAAATACATTTAGTTATAACATAATTCTCTAATTTTCTCATAATTTTTCTTATAAATTTCTTTTCATTTTCATAATAACCTCTATTATTATTATTTTCTAAATTATTCATTGCTTCTCTATATATTTTAGCATGTTCCGACTTTTCTTTTTTCTTTCTTTTTTTCAAAATAGATAACTATTTTTATATTTTTAAAAGCAATCCCCCATTCTAACCAATTAACATAAAATAATTTCATAGTAATATGATCCTTCCATAATTGCTTAATACCTTCCTTTCCTTTTCATTTATTCTTTGTATACCTTTTCCTATCTTCATACACTGTTTATTATAGTACATTTTCAATCATATTGCCAAATAATGTGATAAACCTGTTGCAATAGTTTCTTTTTCCATTATGCATATTCCTTCTGATACTAAAAAATAATATATTTCAGATTTTAATCCTGTAAGTCCATTTTGTATTCCATATAACCAATTTTCCACATTTTATTGCTTCCCTAATCTTTTTACATCTTTTCCTCTTTTCTTTGTATTTTCACTTAAGTCACAATTGAAATCTCCTGTAATAATTATATCCATGTTTGCAAATACATAAGCCAATATTTTTTGCAATAGATTCTCCCTTTCTTTACTAATTGCATATGCATATGCAGTAGTAATTGTATACATTTTTTCTTGCTGTCTTGCATCTATAATTGTCAATCTTCCCATTTAAAATAATGCAACATCCAGAATTTTCACTGCTCTTCTACATAGAACTACTGTTCCTGAACACTGTTCATTCATTATTATTACTTTTATTTCTGCCTTATTGTGTATTTTTTGGTTACCAGTGTTTTGGCATTTATGATGTCATCACAGAATTTATATGAAGAGGGGACATCTAACCTTTGCAGTTCAGGAATTACCTCTTTGATGCAGCCATGTGACAACAACAACAAACACAATGCTGAAGAACTTATTATGCTTATTGGTTTGCACTCTCAGTTAGCACAGAGCTCACAATTATTATTGCCTACTGGACTTAATTCATGTGAACACCATGACGTGACTAGTGCGTCGGATTCTCATACTGCAGTGGTTTCTCATGTTGCAGGAATATTTTCCTGTACAAAGAATGTTAAGGACTTATCTTCTAATACAAAGTGCATTGCTAATGATGATGATATTATGAGAGCCTTACGATATCCCCCTCCAGCAGTTTCCTTGAACTCTTCTTCTAGTGGATATAATAGGGTGCTGAATGCACTGGAAACTAATTTGGGCCAGTATTCCTATGTGGCAGTTGTATCTCATATGAACCTGCTATTGCATAGTGTTGGCAAGTGGGTTTCTACTGCAGGACGAGTGTGTTCTACTACTTGAGCTGCTAACAATAACAGTGTGGATGTTATACAACTACACAACACTCCTATTGTTCCTGGAACTTTATTCTTGCCTCAAGTGAGTGTATTAAACCACTTCAGCACATGTTTTATGAATAGACATATGGATTTTTGTAATGACTGGTTGTGTAAATGGATTTGTTTTGATGAGGGGGTGGGGGCTCAGACTTTTATTGACAATTCTTATTCTTTTTTAAAGGACAAAATTACTTGTTTTGAAAAACTATTGGGACATTTTTGTGGTTTTCAGTTGGATAATATAGTTTGAATGAGTCTATTAAGCACCAAAGGGTACCTAAGGGGCTCAAGCTTTGGAAGTACCCCGAATGGTGTTCAACCAAGATCTGTTTTTCTGAATTGTGTTCAACTAAGATCTGTTTTTCATTTTGGACTTCTTTGCTCATATGGGACTTGAACTTTGTGGCATTATTGTCAAGAATAATATTAGGGTGTTATCGATTTTAGTAAAAGTTATTTTCAGATTGCATAAAGAAACTTGTGAAGATTTATTATTCGAACAGTTTTCAAGTAATTTTTTGTTATTTTTTATAGGGCTGATAAAAATGTGATGCTATACAAATTAGGAAAAGGAAGAAGTTTAACAGAGAGAGATTAGCTTATGAGAGTAGGGAAGTATATCCTGTGCTATTTTTTTTTTCAGGTATTTAGTCACAACTGCATGAGAGATGTGGATACTGTGATTCTGTCTGGATATTGACTATATTATGGCAAATGTTTTGATGGTGTGGGCTTTTTGAATATTCCTCATTCAAATTCTGCATCTGTATTGTGTTTCCATTCACCTTACAGATTGTAATGTGATTTTTGATGATGGCACTGCTCCCGGTGCCCTTGATGGGGGTGTATGTGAGGGGAGTGCTGATCGGACTACTGTATGGTTTATGAATCTAATGGTTTTAAAATTTATAATTATAGTCAGATCATTACTGATGAGTTAATTAACATTTTAATTAAGGTTTTACATTTGTGCCAACAAGCAATTTTGATTTGGTGGATACCCTGGTGGAACTTAAGTTGTTTTCCTGAAAAATCAATTTTCCCTTACTATGCGTGATAAGTCCAACAATAGTGTAGGACTTTTCAGGAAGAGTACATACAACCCCCCATTGCAACCTGTTTTATCCTTATTTGAAAAATTATATGAAGTAGATCTTAGGTTCCTTGACCAGCAAAAGAAAAGGAACTTTTTAAATTTGACTAAAGAAGAAAATACATTATTGTATCACTTATCAAGTAAATCTAACATTCAAATTATGAAGTCTGATAAGGGAGGGGGTGTGGTAATCATGGAGAGTACTGCGTACATTAAGATGCATCAGTATTTATACAATGAATAATTTTTTTGAACCCACTATGGTTAACAAAATCAATATTTCTTATTGCAAAATTAATTTATGATTAGAAGGGATTTTTCTGGATTTTGGATTTGATAGAGATGTATTAAAGTTTTGAATGTTGATCATCTTGTTGTACCTGCTATCTTTGGATTCCTAAAACTCATAAGGATGCTCTAAACCCTCCTTGTAGGTCTGTAGTGGCTACTGGTAGATCCAAAAGGGACTGTTAGCTAAATGAGTTATACATTAAAGGACTTTTTTATTGCTAAAGATAATATACTGAAAGATTCCAAGGATTGTTGAAGGAAAATTGCTGGTATTAAATATGTTGATACCAGGTTGTTTGCTACGACTGATATAAAGGATCTTTTCCTGGACATATCACACGAGCTAGGACTAAATTGATTTTGAGAGGCTTTGACTACTGGTTCTAAGTTGCCTAATTGTGAATCAATGTAATTGTTGAGTTTGTGCAGATGGTACTTTGCAATACTTTTGCATTTTTGTATTACAAATATTTTAATCAAACTAGGGGCATAACAATAGTTGCTGCATCTGCCTCTGTTTTTGCGAGTATTGTTCTTTGGTTTTGGGAGCAACAGTATATTGTGCCATCTAGATTTTGGAACCACATGTTATTATGTTTAAGATATCTTGATGATTTCTTGATTGTATGGACAGAAGGTATTGAGTTATTTAAGGAATTTATGGACTATATTAATAACGCAACCTCCTTTTTGAAGTTCTCTTATTCTGTAGATTACATTAGTATTAACTACCTTGATATTATGATTTACAAGAATTTTATAGATAATACCTATGAATATACCATTTTTTGTAATGCCACATTTTCCATATCCTAACTCCATTTTACCAGCCATCACTCTTTTTGGCAGAAAAGGAATTTAGTGAAAGGGCAGTTTCTTAGATTATCCAGACTAGTTTCTGATGACTCTAAGTTTTACGTGGATTTTTTGTAGAAATATGCTATCCTAATGATTTGGTGAATAATATTAATAAAATCATGATGGCTGAAAGGAATCTTAGATATTTCCCTATTTTAAGTAGAAAGACCTTTATTAAATCTAAGACTCACAATGCTGGTGGTGATGAGTTTGAAAATGCTATGGTCCTTAGTTACACTAATAAAAGGGAGGAGGTGAAAAAACTTATTATTAAAAACTGGAACTTTGTTAAGGAGTTTGTCAGTGGGTTAATAACTGATTTAGGTATGCCCAAATTTGTATGTAAAAGATGTAGAAACATTAAAAATATTGTAAAAAAAGTTTTTATACAGGACCAACCATATGGTATGACTGAACATGGGTCGTGCTACCAATGTAGATATATTTTTGACAGTGTTAATGTTACAATAAAATCTTATCCCAGCTCCATCAAAAATAATTTTAAATGTAATTATAAGACTATGGGGGTTATTTTAGCTGGGTTTTTTTTGTAGTTCCCGTGATAGTTTTTACATGGGGAAAACTGAAAGGCAGTTAAGAACTAGGATATATAAAGCACTGTTACACTATTAAAGATATTAGTAATCCATTATATAAGTATTCTGTTTTATGTAAGGATTGAAAAAAATATTTTATGTATTGGAGAGAGTTCAAAAACCCATATGGGGAGGTTGTTGGGGTGTTATTATTGAGGCCAAAGGAGCTCTATTGGCAAATGAAGTTGAATGTAACTTGTTCCCCAGGACTTAATGACAAGGTGTTCCCTGAATGGTGTACTTGAAGGTAATGTATATTTAAGTTTTTCTGTTTTTCAGCTTGGTTACTGATATATGGGCTATTTATTAATTGCATATACAATTTATGATGGTTTTATAATGAATTATTGTTATTTATTTCTTAGGATGATTTTTACTTATGTGTTTGATTTTAAACATATTTAGATATATTTTTGTTAGACATATATTTTCATTATACACATTTAATTCTGAGATTTTTAGTTTTATGGGTTTTGCTGGAGTTTTCTTTTTATGATTTTGTCAATTGGCTCCAATTTTTATTTAAAGGGATTAATTGAATTAGATCTACGACTGGATGGCATATGAGCTGTGTATGCTTTACAAGGCTGCATTTCTGTTTTGTTTATCTGATGAAGTCCTTGTATGAATAAAGGACCAAAGATCTCATCATTCATTTCCTGTGGGTGACCTCTACTTTTTATTACCTTTATTTCTGCCTTATTGTGTGTTTTTGAACACTGTTCATTCGCTTTTTTCCATATTATTTTCCTATCCCATATTTGTTTGTGTTTGTAATCTTTCTTCATGTTTCAGAATTCTTACATCCTCCAGAATAATTATATCACATTACATTTGTTACACCATTCTAAAATTGCTATCCTTCTAGTCATATTTTATACTATTAACATTCACCAAAAGAATTCTTAAATTATTCCTTTTCCTGTTTCTTAGTTTATCTGGTAGTCTATTGGTCGTTTTGGGCCAATTTCTAGCTCTTTCAAGTCCCCCTGTATAAAACCCACTTTGGCGCGTTTTTTGCACTTGTTACTATTCAGCCAAGCTCCTTGTGGTCCTGCAGAGTGGTGCTAGCAGCAGAGAGGCTAAAAGAGCGACTGCTAACCTGATAAAAGTGTTTTTTTTCCTGCTACTACCTGGGCGATTGTCTGATCTAGCTAAACTGCAAGTATTTCTGCTTCTTGAACTGTTTTAAACTGTTTAAAGTTGTTTTTGCACCTGCACTTTTAAAGTTTGTCCTGTTTGTTGCATTTACCTGTTGAGGCTACACATTCAAGTGTGCTAGCCTGTGTTACATATTTATTGCATTTTCCTGCTGTTAGTTGCAAAAAAGAAAAAAACAAAAAAATATCCTTGTTTCCCATCATTCCTGACCTAGAGTAGTCCAAATACAGGCTTTGCTGTATTCTGGACTTTTGGAAAGTTCCTGTGTTGCCCATTTCCTTTCTTGGATAAAGGGAGGCTTCTTTGTTCACCAGTGGCAGTGGGGAGCTTA
The DNA here is from genome assembly GCF_019279795.1 of Protopterus annectens. Taxonomy (NCBI): domain Eukaryota; kingdom Metazoa; phylum Chordata; order Ceratodontiformes; family Protopteridae; genus Protopterus; species Protopterus annectens. Next base: position 1,367,357,796 of record NC_056747.1, read on the forward strand.
GAGCAGCCTATCTATCCCTGGAGGAGTGTTCCCAGCACAAGAATCTGATAGTCTATTGGCCGTTTTGGGCCAATTTCTTGCTCTTTCAAGTCCCCCTGTATAAAACCCGCTTTGGCACGGCTTTGCACGATTTTGCACATAGCGCAGCATCGGGGAGCTCTGCTTAATTGGGTTTAAACCATTCTCGGCTCCACAAAGTCTGCTCTTCACTTTATCCCTTAGAACTGATCTAGTTCTCATAACAAACACCCTATTCCTACTCTAAAGCCTGGGATTGCTCACTAAAGCAATTATATAAGTCAGCACTAAAAAATTAAAAGCATTACACCCTCACAAACTCCCCTTGAGTACCTTGTTCCCCATTGGCCCTTTTTTTCAATTATAAAGGAATTCCCAATACTATTCTAGCATGTCCAAAGGTCAGTTGTCAATCTCCTCTCTGGTCCAGCTGGTGAATATGGGAATCTTGAGGCAACGTTACAACTGCCTCATGTACACAGACAACCCTCTCCTCCTCCCAACAATTTCCAACACATGTGAGAGATGCAACCATATAGCCAAACTGGAGGCTAAGCTCTCTCAACTCAGTACTGGCGTAACCAGTCAGGAGGAGAAGGAAACCACACTCACTACAATTCTAGTCTCACATAGACCTACCATGACAGCAAACCAAACACATAAACACACAAAAACATACTCGGAGGCTTTAAATAAAAATCTGCCTAAGCAGCAGAGACCTCCAAAGCAGACACCCAAGCAACCGCTACCCCAAAACAAAACATGTGCAACAAATAACTCACAAAGCCAGTGTGCCAAACAGTCACAGCCCTTAAGGCTAAACAACACACCTGATACACTTGTAGCAGGTGACTCTATCGTCAGGCAACTGACGTCCCGCTCACCAGGCTGAACAAGGAGAAGGTCACGGTGAGCTGCCTGTTGGGCGCTAGGATCCGCAACATAACACAAGCACTCAGGTCACTCCAAGGCAAGTACAAATATGACTCAGTCATTGTCCATGCTGGTGTGAATGACCTGAGACGTACCTCCCTGGACTACATGAAAAGAGACATAGAGGAGCTCTCTGAGCATGTAGCCCAGGCCGGTATGACCCTGACCTTGAGTAGCATCTTACCCTCACCAAGAATGATGCCACAATATGAAGACAAGATGATCAATTTCAACAATTGGCTTAAGTATTGGTGTAATTCAAAGGGGATCCAATGCCTGTCAGCCTGGGATGACATGCTTGACAAGCCACGATGCTTCGCTAGGGATGGCTTGCACCTGTCACCCCTGGGCTTTTGGATATTGACAAAGGCTCTTGCCACCCCCATAGTGCCTTTTTTAGGCAAGGCTCAAAAGACAAACCCACCTCCATAGGTATCACAAGGAATAAGAAACTAAGAGTAATGCTACTCAATGCCAGAAGTCTAAACCTCAAGATGCATGCACTCAAAACTCTCCTTAGCATGGAGAACATCGATATCTGTGCAGTAACAGAAACCTAGTTCAAGGCTCCCGAGAGCACCCCAGCACTACCAGGTTATACCTCATACCATGCTTTTCGGACCCAAAATGTGGACCGAACCACAAAAGGAGGGGGAGTATCAATATTCGTCAAAGTTACCCACACCTCCAGGTTGGTGGCACAGCACGAAGCATCAGAGACTATCCATGTGCAACTAACAGTGGGTAAAACTGCCTTCCAGTTTATAGCCTGCTACAGACCACCCTCCCAAACCCAGGAACCCCACTCTGCCTTCCTGAGAACACTGGAAAATATGAAGGTCTCTCCAAACACCATTATACTGGGCGACTTCAACTACCCAAACATAGACTGGGAGCATTACTCTAACTCCAACACCCTAGCCCAAAGGTTCCTAGAATTTATAAACTCAAATGCTATGGAACAACTTGTTACCACTCCCACAACAGGGGAAAACATACTGGACCTGATCATCACCAACATGGGGGCTCTATGCTCCAGACCAGAAGTGTATCCCTCACTGGTAAGATCAGACCATAAACTAATCTCACTGGATATTCACATCCCGATCCCACCCCCTACCCAGAAAACCACAGTGAAAAACATCTCTAAAGCAAATTTCACACTCCTCAAAACCGAGGTGGAATCCTTCAAAGCCCCCGGGCCTGTGAAAAATATGGCCCAGACCACAGAATCCTTTATAAACGCATTCTATGAACACCTTCAGGAATGCATGGATCATGCAATCCCAAATAAAACCAAGACCCAATCCTCCAAAGGCAGGCGTCCTGTCTGGTGGACCCCAGCCATAAACAAACTATACAATAGAAGGAGGAAGCTACAACATGATAGAGCAAAATCCCAAAAAGGGAAGGCATCTCTGATCAGTATTAGCAAAAAACTACGGGCACTCATAAAATCGTCTAAGGCCAGCTTCAAGAGAAAAATTGCACAGGACACTAAGGATAATCACAAGGCTTTCTTTAGTTATGTTAGAAACCTGGGTGGGAATTCCCAGATATGCTCAGAATTAGTCCAAAATGACAAAAAATACACCGAACCCACAGACATTGCCAACATCCTAGCTGACAGGTTCAGCGCAAACTTCTCCCCCCCCCCCACCAAAAGAGCAAATATCTATTCCAGCAGAGTGCTGCCCCCCTGACATCTCAGATGCTCAGGTAAGAGCCGCCCTCTCCAAAGCAAAAAACACAGCATCAATGGGACCAGACGGTGTCCCGGGCTGCGTCCTACATGAACTCCAAGAAGAGCTAAACCCAAACATAAAACTATTGTTCAATCTCAGCCTTACTACAGGATATGTACCCAAAGAGTGGCGTACAGCAACAGTGGTCCCTCTCTACAAAGGTGGTGCCTCAATGGATCCTGGAATCTATCGCCCCATAAGCCTGACTAGCTTGGTCTGCAAAGCTATGGAAAGGATCATCATGGACCTCATTGATAAAGATATTGGGGACCTACAGACACTGGATCCTACCCAGTTCAACTTTGTTAAGGGCAGATCCTGCCTCTTAAACCTGGTCGATTTCTTTGAAACAGTCACCAAGGTCATTGACGAGGGGAAGGTGGTCCACACAGCCTACTTGGACCTCGCAAAAGGCTTCGATACAATACCCCACTCGGGCATTATAGATAAGCTCACCAGCTTAAATATAAACCCCTATGTCACTAGATGAGTTGCCAACTGGCTCAAGGACAGAACCCACATGGTTAGAATTGCTGGAGCCATGTCAGACTCCAAACCAGTTGCAAGTGGCATCCCACAAGGCTCAGTCCTGGGAGCTCTCTTGTTCGGTATATATTTCTCGGAGGTACAGGCCAACACGGAAGGACTGTGGCTGACCAAGTTCGCAGATGACTGCAAACTAGGTGCCATAATTGACTCTCCAGTCGACACAAGCATCCTCCAAAAGGGCCTCATAGAAACAGACAACTGGTGCCAGAGCCATGGCCTCAAGCTAAATGCCAAAAAGTGTATAGTCATCCCCTTTGGCAAAAACAAAGTGGTAATCCATTAAGTACGGAAGAAGTAATTAGGGACCTGGGGACCCAAGTTGATAGCAATCTCTCATTTGAAAACCACGTGGCCAAAGTGGTTAGAAAAACATTTTATATAGCCCACCTAATCATGAAGGGATTCACATCTAGATCAGGGGAGGTCATCGTGCCCTCATCAGGCCTATAATTGAGTACAATGCCCCTTTTGGGATGTACCTTACCAGACACCTGCAGCAACTGGAAAGACCCCAAAAGTACCTCACCAAGAGGATCAAAGGGCTCAAACAGATGCCATATGCTGTCCGGTTAAAGAAACTCCAGCTCTACTCAGTGGTGTACCGCCTGCTCAGAGGCGATCTGTGCCTGACGTATAAAGCCATGTCCAACCCGGAATTAATGGACATGCTGCACCTCAGAAAATCCAAATCCCATCGAGCTACGCACTCGAGAGACTTGAACTTCAGCACGGAAATAAATAGGACATGCTGGAGGGACAGATTTATAATCCAGAGGCTCCCTTCACTCTGGAATAAAATCCCAGTCCAGGTTAGGCAGAGTCCCTAATTGACTCTCTTCAAGAGGAATCTTGATGAGTGGATGGGAGATCGTAGGTTTACCCCGGGTATCACTTCTGTGTCACTGTTAGACAGAGGCACAGTATACTAACCTCGAAAAAGGGCATAGCAAAATTCATTTAAAATGGGTGGCAAAAGCCAAACACACTCTAGCTAGGCTTGTAAATGCCCTAGGGCAGATAGCCCAGTATGAACCTATGAACCTATACTAATATCTTATAAGAAAAGCATTATCCATTTCCTTTCTTCTTTTCCTTTATAATAATGTCTTTAAATTTTCTTTTTCTGTCTTTAACTCTTCTACCAATGGAATTCTTTTTCCCAATTACAATTTTCTAATTATGTTTTCTTCATCACTAACGTCTGATTCTATCTCTAATTCATCTCCTTCATTATTTTTTTCAGTATCTTCTTTCTTTTTCAGAAGCTTCCTATATTTTTATCTCTTCAGTCCTTTCTTGTTCTCCCTCTTTACTCTGATTTATAGTACTTACCTCATTCTCTTTCTTTACAATCCATCCATAAATGTCCCTTTTTTGCATTTATACCATTCAAGTTCACATTTTGCTTCATGTCCTGTTTTATCACATATATACCATTACTTTTTCTCACAATTATTAACTGAACGTCTTTCTTTTCCACAAAATAACACGTCAATGGTTGTCCCCAATATTTGACAACACCTCTGTTACCATCGACATTTATAACACTTGGAATATGTACAATTTTATCATTTCCATTTCCAGTTTCAGAATGACATTACAATCCCATGGCCCAGTCCATAAATCCATATTATTATAAACTTTTGAAATGTCTATTATTTCTTTACATATATTTTAAAAGTCTTTTTAAAGTTTTTCTTTCCACTTCACTTTGAAACTGTATGTGAACTTTCTTTTTAGTCTCTCATAAAGATGCTTTTATTATATATTCATTCCAAGGATTACAGTTTTGTCTTTTTACATATTCACACAAAAATCTTTTCATACCTTGTACAGTCTCAAAGAAAATATCACACAATGTTTCTTTGTTTATCAAAATAAATGCTCTTACCTTTTGCTCTTTTGCACTCAAAGGTAAAATTACATTGTCTCATATGCTGTATCTGTTCATTTTTCTGTTCTCTTTGCTTTGTATTCTTGCCACAAATTTTCTGTCCATACTATCCTCTTCTTTTTTTCTCTCACTCCTTCTCATGTAGCTGCTACTGTCTCTGCATATGATTTCTTTGTCTTTCCACTGCTTCCTTCTGGTGTTGCTTTTATCTCTCCTTCGTGTATTTCTTCAATTATGTCCCCCATGAACCTCATTCTCTGCCTCACTTTGGTTGATCATTTCTTGAATTGTATCATCCCACACCCTGTCCAGTTGGAGGGTTGTAACTATACACTACTCTCTGGCTGTTTCATGGGTCTGATCAAACAGCTTTCTATGAAAAGCCTCCCCTGAGTGTTATACAACTATACTGCTCACATCTTCCAAGCCGACATTCACCTCCTCTCCCTTCTGTTGATGATCCATCTTGCACACCATCCTCCCAGATGCCTCTACACTTGGAATGGGACATGCGCACATACTCGCATGCAACAACACTGCAAGTGCTGATCATGAGTAGGGGAAGTTCAGCTAAGCCCTGGCTAAATTTCCTCTAGTAGTATAAATGCCATCTCAGGTCTCCCCTGAAAAGAGGCTACTAGCCTAGTTGGACTAACCCTGTCATCAAAGGATGGTTTAATAAATAAATAAATACAATTAATTGCTGACACCAGCAGACAGCTTGTCTCCATGGAAAGTACTCAACAATAAATCTGTATACATTTCACTAAGAAAAAAAATGTACCACTGCCTTCAGCTGCAAGTGTCTTCACTCCAATGGATTATTTGTTAATGGGAAAGAAAAAGCAATCTAATATCTTCGCTGATTTAAGAAACTTTGCATATTTCATGGCTTTCATCATTTTGTTTTATATCTAAATCCTACTTGCTTACCAAAAAGAAAGCAAATTATTTATAGCTTAAGCCAAGGACATTAATCTAGACATACACCTTGTAAAAGAGAGAGAAAGTAAGTTAACTTCCTGCTCAGCCTCCGTAAGAAGCAGCGATCCCTCATAAAATCCTCCAAAGCTAGTTATGAAAACAAAATCACCACTGACTCTAAAGACAACCACAACGCATTCTATAGCTATGTCAAGAATCTCAATGGCAACACTCAGATCTGCTCTGAGTTACAGCACAATGGCACTAAATACACAGAACCAACCAATATTGCCAACATCCTGGCAGATAGGTTCAGTGCTAACTTTACCCGCCTGTCATCCCCTAAAGGGTCCATCTCTATACCAGAAGAATGCAAAGTTTCTGTAATCATGGCTGCACAGGTAAAAAACACACTATCCAAAGCCAATAACACAGCATCCATGGGGCCTGACAACATCCCAGGCTGTGTTCTACATGAACTACAGAATGAACTGGCACCCCCACCTAAGTACCATGTCCAATCATAGCCTCACCTCAGGCTATGTGCCCACTCAATGGCACACAGTCACGGTTATCCTACTCCACAGAGCGGGAGCCACCACAGACCCTGGAAACTACTGCCCCATTAGCCTAACTAGCCTGGTCTGCAAGGCTATGGAATGTATCATCATGGAACTTATAAACAATGACATTGGTAATCTCCAAACTCAGGACCCCACCCAGTACGGGTTTGTAAAAGGCAGATCATGTCTCCTAAACCTGATAGACTTCTTTGAAGCAGTCACCAAAGCCATAGATGAGGGTAAGGTGGTTCACACAGCCTATCTAGATCTCGCCAAGGCTTTCAACACCATCCCCCACTCTGGAATTATAGATAAACTCACTAAACTAGGTATAAATCTCTGTGTCACAAGATGGATTGCCAACTGGCAGAACCCACACTGTGAAAGTAGCAGACTCCAAATCCAACTTCAGACCAATGACAAGTGGAGTACCACAGGGTTCAGTCCTGGGTCCTCTCCTGTTTGGAATCTACTTCTCTGAAGTACAGGCTAACACAGAAAGTCTTTGGCTAATGAAGTTCATAGATGACTGCAAACTAGAAGCCATAATCAAAACTCCAAAAGATGTGGACATCCTACAAAAGGGCCTCGCCGAGACAGATGCCTGGTGTCAAAGCCATGGCCTCAAGCTCACTGGCAAAAAGTGCATTGTCATCCCTTTTGGTAATAACTCTGTACCCATGAACTACCACATAGGTGGTAGTCTACTTAACACCAAAAGTGTAATAAGAGACCTTGAGACACAGGTGGACAGTAGTCTCTCCTTTGATAATCATATCACCGCAGTAGTCAGGAAATCCTTCTATGTGGAACACCTCATCACAAAAGGTTTCTCATCCAGGAAAAAAGAGGTCATTGTTCCCCTCTACTCGTCACTCATTAGACCCATTATAGAGTACAATGCCCCTTTTGGTATGTACCTCACAAGACATCTACAACAACTGGAAAGGCCACAGAAATACCTCACAAAGAGGATTACCGGCCTCAAACAGATGCCCCATGCAGACCGTCTAAAAAAACTGCAGCTTTACTCCATCACATATCGCCTACTCAGAGGCGATCCCTGCCCAACACACAAAGCTATGTCAAACCCAAAGCTTTTAGACATGCTCCACTTAAAGAAATCCCAATCCCTATGAGCTACACGCTCTAGGGACCTAAACCTTGTCACCACAATAAACAGAACATGCTGGAGGGATAGATTCCTGTCCCAGAGACTTCCCATACTTTGAAACAAACTACCTATCTATATCAAACAAAGCTCCTCATTAGCACTCTTCAAGAAAAATCTTGATGATTGGACGGGAGATAGGAAATTCACCCTGAGGATCACTTCTGTGGCTCTGCTTGACAGTGGCACAAGAAAATAATTTTCTTGGGTGGCAAAAGCCAGGGTACCTTTTGGCTAGGCTTATATAGGCCCTAGGGCCAATAGCCTAGTACCTACTTATGAACTGTACATATAATGCACTTCACACATCACCACCACCCCAACAGCCCACGATGCAGCATATTAACATTAAACTTGCTTTTGTCAAACCTTTCTTCTCTTGTTCTACTGTAAAACCTACATTTCTTACAACTAAGACTTACTTGTTTACTTTAATATCTTTAACTCTTACAAAAGTCACTGAAAAGACTCCCCCACATTTGAAATAGCCCTGACTGTACTGTACAAAAACTGCTTTACTGTATATAACATGCAGTTTATATCATGAAATGTTTTGTACAAATACTAATAGGAACAAATTTTGCTTTACTTAGTTATTTTTCCCATTTAGTGTCCTTCTAAACATTAATAACATAAAGTGGGGTATATGCTTTACAGTCCATCCACAAGTTTAACAAAGTCAGCAAAAATCCAGTCTTTTTCAACCACTTTTTCTTGCAAAGCCGTGTTTCACAAGTGTGATTGATGCTTTATAATCTCCCAGTTATTTACAAATTTCAGTGTTCCTTGTTGTTTTACTGTTAATATTCATCTCCAAACATCAGACTCTGTTTCAAGTCCAAGGTGCTCCTGATTCTGTTTTTTTTCCCCTCAAGCATTTTCCTTTGGAACATTGGAAAAAAAGTTTCCCTGGCAGTCTGTCTATGATTTTTATTATCAGAAGATTAAGAAGCAAAGTTAACTCCTATTTGCTGGTTCGCTTTTTGTTGGATAAACTTTTTTTTTATTTTCTCCTTAGCCTTTTGTGCATCAAACAATGTCTATCATCATCCAGGAAAAAATACTCTGAAAATAGTTGGATACAGCAGCTTGAATCTCACACTTGCCTCTCAACATTCTTTGATTGCCGGGATAAATATGCTTTTCTTTTGTCTAGTGTATAGTGAATAATCATTTTGTACAAAAACTCTGCTATCTCCAATTTTTAATATTTTGCTGTTCTACAACAGTTTTTTCAAGATCAACTTTTTCTGCTGGTATGATTGCATATTTCCTAATATGGGTCTTAGCTGCTTTCCCATGGTTGGGTTTGGAGTGCACATTTGGTGTGCCCTTTCAGTTAACAAAGTCTGCTGTGGAACACTAGTCTAGTTGCTTAATCATGCTTTCATAAAATATAGTCCGTTCTTTCCAGTTTCTCTGGTATAGCAGAAAATCTCAGGTTTTCTCTGCATGCTCTGTCTTCTAGCTCAATAATTTTTTGAATCACCTCTTCTTGAGAAGCCTCATACTCAGCCAGCTTTTTCTTCATTTCAGCCTCTTATTTTTTGCATTTTTATCAGTTTATCTGAACTAGTTAAAGGTTCTTCTATTCTTCCAGCCTTGTATTATTTGAGTTGCTATATTCCTTCAATGTTTAATTTGTTTTAATCATCTCTGAGTACATTTGATTTATTTTTCCTCTTAATTACTGGAAGCCATCTCTTGAACCAAGGCTGAAACTTGAACTGCTTTTTGCTGAACAGCTGCAGAAACATTCCCAGTGTTTTATCTTCACCTTTTCCGGTTGATTTTCTTTCAGGCTTTCCAGATTTCTTCTTTGGTGGCATCCAGGTGGTGTACTTAGTAGCAAATAACTAAAGTTTACCAAAAAACAGTTTCAATTGCACTCCTTTGTTTAGTTTCTGTTTTTACACTGGGAGAGCTGAAGTTAATACACATCAAAAACCTTAGAAAATGGAAGAAATGTTCTGAATAAAATAATAATAATCTACTTTTAATAAGCGATCACCAAGTAGATACAAGAAATTAAAAAGATCTGAAGTTAAGCTGGTAATCAGTGTGCAGCCATCTTGGAAGTCCCAAACCTTCCCTAATTTGTGCCAAAAGCAGTATGCAAAGTGACACTCAACCATGTAATGTAACTGATAACATTCTCCCTTACCCTCAAAACAAAAGAAAAAAATGCCTAGAAGCAGGTTTTTATTATGAGTCCTGCAACAAGCCATTGAGGAAACAAATTAGGGCACATTCTACAAGGACAGTAGTGATTTCTGCTGCATTCTTCAAATGCATGTCAACTCAGGGCATTATTGAGGCATGTATTTGCTTTTATCCATCTCTTCATTTCCCAAGTACTACAAGCTTGACACCTTTTCTAAAAGTCCAAAGGTAGGACACATTTTTGTTCAGCAGTCTTGCAAAGCATGCTTTAGCCTCCTCCCAATGAAATTTTGTCTGTTGTTTAAGTTTTCTCCCACCGATGACAAATAGCACTGCAGTGGTGATCTCTACAGTGACCATAGTACACATGTGAACAACTCCACAGCTGTAGTAGAAGCTTCCATCCTCCTACTACCAGACTTTGACTTGTGACAACTTTATACCCCAAGGGCAGGGAACCTTGGGTATTCTGTTGTTTTTTTTTTTGGGGGGGTGAGATCACTAATGTTTTAATCTACATACAGAGAGTTAAAATGTAAATGCCATCTTGGAATTTGCAGACCAAGGACCATGAGATCACCACACATGTGTGTATTTGTGACACATTTGTTGAATGGTTTTCCTGCAAAAGGTACCAAGTTGTGACATAATCATCTCCTAAAAACTGTACATCGGTCTGATGTCTAGTAATGAGGAGCTGGTTCACTACCAGGCTATAACTCATACCACACTCTTTGGCCATGTAACCTGGACCGGAACACCAAAGGCGGAGGTGTATCCATATTCATTAAGGATATCCACACCTCCAGGCTAGTTGCTCAGCATAATGCATCTGAGGTTATCCAAGTGCAACTAACACTGGGAAAAACTGCAATCCAAATTGTAGCTTGCTACAGATCCCCCACGATGCCCCCGGATTCCCACTCCCCTTTTCTTGATGTACTGGAAAATATTAGGGTTCAACCAAACACCCTAATAATGGGTGATTTCAACTACTCCACCATTAACTGGGAAAACTACTCATGTACCAACTCCTTTGCTCAACGCTTTCTGGAATTCATAAACTCCAATGCCCTGGATCAACTTATCCACACCCCCACCAGGGACAACAATATCCTATATCTAGTTATTACCAACATGAGTGACCAATGTTCCACACCTGAAGTCAACACCTCATTGGTCCGATCCAGCCATAAGCTAATCACCCTAGATATCCACATCCCCCCCCCCATTAAGGAAACCATGGTAAAAAATTTCTCCAAAGCCAACTTCATGCTTCTTAAGACAGATGTGGTGAACTTCATGACACCCATGCAGATGGACAATACAGTTACGACTACTGAATCCTACACAATTGCACTTTATAAGCACTTACACGAGTGCATGGATTGTGCTATCCCAAACAGAACCAACATGCTATCCTCCAAAAAAAGTAAGACAATCTGGTGGTCCCCTGCCATAAACAAACTGTACAACAGAAGGAAGAAACTGTTGCAAAAGAGGGTAAAATCCCATGAGTGGGGGAGCTCCCTGGTCAGCCTTAGTAAGAAGCTGCGATCCCTTATAAAATCCTCCAAAGCTAGTTACGAAAACAAAATTGCCACAGATTCTAAAGACAACCACAAAGCATTCTATAGCTATGTCAAGAATCTCAATGGCAACACTCAGATCTGCTCTGAGTTACAGCACAATGGCACTAAATATACAGACCCAACTGATATTGCCAACATCCTGGCAGATAGGTTCAGTGCTAACTTTATCCCCCCTCAAACCCCCTAAAGGGCCCATCTCTACACCAGAAGAATGCAAAGTTCCTGTAATCACGGCTGCACAGGTAAAAAACACACTCTTCAAAGCCAAGAGCACAGCATCCATGGGACCAGACAACATCCCAGGCTGCGTTCTACACAAACTACAGAATGAACTGGCATCCCACCAAAGTACCATGTTCAATCATAGCCTCACTTCAGGCTTTGTGCCCACTGAATGGTGCACAGCCATGGTTATCCCACTCCACAAAGATGGAGCCACCACGAACCCAGGGAACTACCGCCCCATTAGCCTGATGAGCCTGGTCTGCAAGGTCATGGAACGTATCATCATGGAACTTATTAACAAAGACATTGGTAATCACCAAACTCTGGACCCCACCCAGTTCAGGTTTGTAAAAGGCAGATCATGTGTCCTAAACCTGATAGGCTTCTTTGAAGCTGTCACCAAAGCCGTAGATGAGGGTAAGGTGGTTCACACAGCCTATCTAGATCTTGCCAAGACTTTCAACACCGTTCCCCACTCTAGAATTATAGATAAACTCACTAAACTAGATATAAATCCCTATGTCACAAGATGGGTTGCCAACTGGCTCACTGACAGAACCGACATTGTGAAAGTAGCAGACTCCAAATCCGACTTCAGACCATTGACAAGTGGAGTACCACAGGGTTCAGTCCTGGTTCCTCTCCTGTTTGGTATCTACTTCTCTGAAGTACAGGCTAACACAGAAGGTCTTTTGCTAACGAAGTTCGTAGATGACTGCAAACTAGGAGCCATAATCGAGACTCCTAATGATGCAGACATCCTACAAAAGGGCCTCACTGAGACAGATGCCTGGTGTCAAAGCCATGTCCTCAAGCTCAATGCCAAAAAGTGCATTGTCATCCCCTTTGGTAAAAACTCTGTACCCATGAACTACAACATAGGCGATAGTATACTTAACATTGAAAGTGTGATAAGAGTCCTTGGGACACAGGTGGACAGTAGTCTCTCTTTTGATAATCACATCACCACAGTAGTCAGGAAATCCTTCTACATGGCACACCTCATAACAAAAGGTTTCTCATCCAGAAAAAGAGGTAATTGTTCCCCTCTACTCATCACTCATTAGACCCATTATAGAGTACAACACCCCTTTTGGTATGTACCTCACAAGGCATCTACAACAACTGGAAAGGCCGCAGAAATACCTCACAAAGAGGATTACTGGCCTCATACAGATGCCCTATGCAGACCATCTCAAAAACTCCAGCTTTACTCCGTCGCATATCACCTACTCAGAGGTGATCTCTGTCTAACATACAAAGCTATGTCAAACCCAGAGCTGTTGGACATGCTCCACTTAAAGAAATACCAATCCCTCTGAGCTACACGCTCTAGGGTCCTAAACCTTGTCACCACAATAAACAGAACATGCTGGAGGGATAGATTCCTGTCTCAGAGACTTCCCATACTCTGGAACAAACTACCTATCTATATCAAACAAAGCTCCTCATTAGCACTCTTCAAGAAAAATCTTGATGACTGGATGGGAAATAGGAAATTCACCCTGGGGATCACTTCTGAGGCTCTGCTCGACAGTGGCACAGGAAAATATTTTTCTTGGGTGGCAAAAGCCAGGGTACTTTTTTGGCTGGGCTTGTAGAGGCCCTACGGCTGATAACCTAGTACCTACCTATGAACCTATGGTGTCATGGGACATCACAAATACTTTTGAAGTTTGACTGTAAGGTCAGACATTCACTGTTGGCAGTTCTCATAGGTTCATAGGTAGGTACTAGGCTATTGGCCCTAGGGCCTATACAAGCCTAGCCAAAAAGGTACCCTGTCTTTCGCCACCCAAGAAAATTATTTTCCTGTGCCCCTGTCAAGCAGAGCCACAGAGGTGATCTCTGGAGTGAATTTCCTATTTCCCATCCAATCATCAAGATTTTTCTTGAAGAGTGCTAATGAGGAGCTTTGTTTGATACAGATAGGTAGTTTGTCCCAGAGTATGGGAAATCTCTGGGACAGGAATCTATCCCTTCAGCATATTCTGTTTATTGTGGTGACAAGGTTTAGGTCCCTAGAGCATGTAGCTCGGGGGGTTTGGGATTTCTTTAAGTGGAGCATGTCCAACAGCTCTGGGTTTGACATAGCTTTGTATGTTAGGCAGATATCGCCTCTGAGTAGGCGATATGCGACAGAGTAAAGATTAAGTTTTTTTTTTTTAAAACAAGTTTATAATTTTTAACATACAATATAAATATCATAACAATCTTATACAAGCAGTTAAAATATAAATAGTTATAACATTTGATAAAACAACCAAAGTATTTACAGAGACATCCACTACAAATCAAATCAATTAATTAAACTGTAACATCTTACTAATGAAACTAAGACTTTTTTAATAAATTTTGTAAAGTATCCCATATATTATAGTAAGACGTTTTTCTAATGGTTCTTGACTTTATTGTCATTAGTTCCATATGACACACTTCAATCATAACATTTTTAAATTCATTAAATGAAAGAGGAGTATCTGAAATCCAATTTCTGGTTATTATTTTTCTAGCCACTGCTACAATAGACCATAATAAGGGAAGTTTAACTTTTTTAACACTTTTAGGAATAGGGGTGTTAAATAATATAAGTGATTTAGAGACTATGAAATTATCTGTGAAAAGAGCCTGCAAAAAATCATTGATTAACATCCAATATTCCTTCAATTTTATACAGTCATAAAACATATGTGCCCAATCAGCATTTATTTCTACATTACATCTCTTACATATGTTGTCTTTATTGTTTATTTTATTCATCATTAAGGGTGTATAGAAAGATCTATGTAAAAATTTCCAAGTAAAAAGTCTCCAATTAATGGAAGAAGTAGTTTTATAAGCAGATTCCAATATATATTGTTTATCTTGTTGTTTTGGTGATTCACCATTAATGGAAATGAAATAATTCCAATAAGTATCTGAACTGTAATGTGTTTCTTCTCTAATAATTTTATGTATGTGTGAGAGCTTACCTTTATCAGAAACCCTATGTTGTAAATTTAATATCAAGTAATCAATCAGTATTGGAACAGATTCTTTAACTGTTAAAGACATTAAATCAATTTTATTAATAAGATGTTGTCTAAAAGTCTGAACTTCTAACCAACATGTTTCTCTCAAATCAAATTCTTGCTTTAAGAAGTCTAAATTTTTTACTTTATTGTCAGACAGCATCTGATACCAATACTTTAAATTATTCTCTGTGACTAGAAGAGTTCTTTCAGAGGTGGATGATAAAAAATACCTTGTGTATATATTATAGGAAATAAGATAAAATTCCATTCCTTATACTTAGGATGTATATATATAAAATTACGATATCTAATAATAATATTTAGTGGGTAATTAGCTATATATTTTGGTGTAATAGATGAGGTACAACTCTTTTAGTAACCATAACATGGGATTGTTTACAGTAGTATTTTTGTGTATTAATGATATTTTTGTGAAGTGAATGCTAATTAATTCCCAATATTCCTTCCATTTTGCAACATATGACTGATCTATTAGCAATGTTATAACTTTTATAATAGAAGAGATAGCATATAAATTAAAGTCTGGAAATGATATGCCCCCTTGAGACCAACTATTAGTATGTTTCTTTAATGCAATCCTAGCTCTATTAGGTGCCCATAAGAAATTTAACATTTGTGAATTCAATTTCTTAATAATTATTTTTGTAGGTGGGAGTATTATTGATTGTATTATGTATAATATCTTCGGGAATATTATCATTTTAATAATTGTGAGTCTCTCTTCCATGGTGAAAAACATATTGTTCCAGCTATTGAAAAAAGCTTAAGTTTTTTGAGATGGTCTGCGTAGGGCATCTGTTTGAGGCCAGTAATCCTCTTTGTGAGGTATTTCTGTGGCCTTTCCAGTTGTTGCAGATGTCTTGTGAGGTACATACCAAAAGGGGCGTTGTACTCTATAATGGGTCTAATGAGTGATGCGTAGAGGGGAACAATGACCTCTTTTTTCCTGGATGAGAATCCTTTTGTGATGAGGTGTGCCACATAGAAGGATTTCCTGACTACTGTGGAGATGTGATTATCAAAGGAGAGACTGCTGTTCACTTATGTTCCAAGGTCTCTTATCACATTTTCGGTGTTAAGTAGACTGCCGCCTATGTGGTAGTTCATGGGTACAGAGGTTTTACCAAAAGGGATGACAGTGCACTTTTTGGCATTGAGCTTGAGGCCATGGCTTTGACACCAGGCATCTGTCTCAGTGAGACCTTTTTGTATAATGTTCACATCGTTAGGAGTTTTGATTATGGCTCCTAGTTTGCAGTCCTCTGCGAACTTCATTAGCCAAAGACCTTCTGTGTTAGCCTGTACTTCAGAGAAAGAGATACCAAACAGGAGAGGACCTAGGACTAAACCCTGTGGTACTCCACTTGTCACTGGTCTGAAGTTGGATTTAGAGTCTGCTACTTTCACAGTGGAGGTTCTGCCAGTGAGCCCGTTGGCAACCCATCTTGTGACATAGGGATTTATACCTAGTTTAGTGAGTTTATCTATAATTCCAGAGTGGGGGATGGTGTTGAAAGCCTTGGCAAGATCTTAGATAGGCTGTGTGAACCACCTTACTCTCATCTACAGCTTTGGTGACTGCTTCAAAGAAGTCTATCAGGTTTAGGAGACATGATCTGCCTTTTACAAACCTGAACTGGGTAGGGTCCAGAGTTTGGAGATTACCAATATCATTGTTTATAAGTTCCATGATGATAAGTTCCATAGACTTGCAGACCAGGCTCGTCAGGCTAATGGGGCAGTAGTTCCCGGGGTCCATGGTGGCTCCACCTTTGTGGAGTTGGATAACCGTTGCTGTGCGCCATTCAGTGGGTACAAAGCCTGAGGTGAGGCTATGATTGAACATGGTACTTAGGTGGGGTGCCTGTTCATTCTGTAGTTCATGTAGAATGCAGCCTGGAATGTTGTAAGGTCCCATGGATGATGTGTTCTTGGCTTTGGAGAGTGTGTTTTTTTACCTGTGTAGCCATGATTACAGGAACTTTGCATTTTTCCAGTATAGAGATGGGTCCTTTAGGGGATGAGAGAGGGGTAAAGTTAGCACTGAACTTATCTGCCAGGATGTTGACAATATCAGTTGGATCTGTATATTTAGTGCCATTGTGCTGTAACTCAGTGCAGATCCGAGTGTTGCCATTGAGATTCTTGACATAGCTATAGAATGCTTTGTGGTTGTCTTTCAAATCAGTGGTGATTTTGTTTTCATAACTAGATTTGGAGGATTTTATGAGGGATCTCAGCTTCTTACTGAGGTTGACCATGGAGTTCCTCCAGTCATGGGATTTTACTCTTTTTTGCAACAGTTTCTTTCTTCTGTTGTAGAGTTTGTTTATAGCAGGGGACCACCAGATTGGCTTCCTTTTTTTGGAGGATAGCATCGTGGTTCTGTTAGGGATTGCACGATCCATGCACTCATGTAAAGTGCAATTGTATAGGATTCAACAGTTGTACCTCTATTGTTCGTCAGCATGGGTGTTGTGAAGTTTGCCACTTCTGTCTTAAGAAGAGTGGAGTTGGCTTTGGATAATTTGTTACAGTGGTTTCCCTAATTGGGGGGTGGGGGGGTGGGATAAGGATGTCTAGGGTGATTTGCTTGTGGTCGGATCTGACCAACGAGGAATTGACCTCTGGTGTGGAACACCGGTTGCCCATGTTGGTAATGACCAGGTCTAGGATATTGCTGCCCCTGGTGGGGGTGTGGATAAGTTGATCCAAGGCATTGGAATTTATGAATTCCAGAAAACGTTGAGCACAAGAGTTGGTACATGAGTAGTTTTCCCAGTTAATGGTAGGGTAGTTGAAATCGCCCATTATTAGGGTGTTAGGTTGTATCCTAATATTTTCCAGTGTATCAAGAAATGAGGAGTGGGAATCCTGGGGCATGGTAGGGGATCTGTAGCAAGCTACAATTTGGACTGCGGTCTTGCCCAGAGTTAGTTGCACTTGGATAATCTCGGATGCTTTATGCTGAGCAACTAGCCTGGAGGTGTGGATATCCTTAATGAATATGGACACGCCTCCGCCATTAGTGTTTCGGTCCAAGTTAGGTGGCCGAAAGGTGTGGTAATGCAGGGATGCTCTCTGGAGCCTTGAACCAGGTCTCTGTCACTCCACAGATGTTGATGTTCTCCATTTTAAGGAGTGCCTCGAGTGAGTGCATTTTGAAGTTTAGATTTCTAGCATTAAGTAGTATTACCTTCAGATTTTGCTTGCTTGTACCCACTGTGGTAGTGAATTTGTCATTTGAATCTTGCCTAAAAAAGGCACTATAAGGGTGGCAAGAGCCTTGGCCAGTATCCGGAATCCCAAGGGTGACAGGTGCAGGCCATCTCTGGCAAAGCATTGTGGTTTGTCAATGATGTCATCCCAGGCAGACAGATACTGGATCCCCTTAGAATGACACCAGAAGCTTAGCCAATTGTTGAAGTCAATCATTTTTGTCCTTATACTGTGGTATCATTCTGGGTGATGGCAGGATGCTACTCAGGGCTAGGGTCATACCTGCCTGGGCTACAAGTTCGGACAACTCCTCCATGTCTCTTTTCATGTAGTCCAGGGAGGTATGTCTCAGGTCATTCACACCAAAATGGACAATGACAGAGTCATATTTGTACTTGTTGTGGAGTGACCTGAGTGCATGCATTATGTGGTGGATCCTGGCACCTAACAGGCAGCTGACAGTAACTTTTACTTGTTTAGCCTGGTGAGTGAAACATTAGTGTGCCTGACTATAGAGTCACCTATGACTAGAGTGTTGGGTATGTTGTTATGTCTTATGGGCTGTGGTTGAGTGGCACACTGAGTTTGTGGGCTATGTGTCATTTGGGTTGTGTTGGGGATTGGAGGTTGCTTGCGTTTCTGTTTTGGAGGCCCCTGTTGCTTGGGTAGATTTGTTTTGAGAGCCTCCGTGAATGTAATTGTGTGTTTTGTGTTTCTACGTGTGTGTTTTGGTGGTGTGGGTTTTGAAGGACTATGTGATGAGTGTGGTGTGGTGCAAGTGTTTACCTACTCCTCTTGTCTGTCTAGTCCAGTCTTGGGTGAAGAGAGATTTGCTTCCAGTTTGGCTATATAAGTGCATCTCTCACAGGTTGTAGTATTGGGTGGTAGGAGGAGAGGGTTGTCTGTGTACATGAGGCAATTGCTGCATTGCCCCAAGATGCCCAGATTCATCAGGTAGACAGGAGAAAACACCGGGAGTTGACCCTTAGACATGCCTGGATAGGTGCTTATTTATTAAGTACTAACAACTGTTTTCCTCTAGACAAGTTAGGAACGTTGAGTGCTGTAGTAATTTGTAGCTTATTTAGTGCTTACAATGAGTCCTGAACAAGTGCTGAGCTCAAAGAAACAAATTTGAGTGCTGAAACTAGAAAACTGGCTAGTTCTAAGAAACAAAATTAAGCTAGAAGGCTTCCCTTGAACACAGAAAGGCTTGGGGGCTCAGAAGCTTTAAAACAGTCCTGGATACAGCAAATCTGTATCTGGACTAGACAACTTATAGGACAGGCAGGAAACAAGCTTAGAAATTTTATTTATTTATTTTTTAAGTGGAAAGGGGAAAGGAGAAGCAGAAGCTAATTGGGTTGGCCTTCTCAAATTTTCTCCCTGGATTAGGTAGAATGAGGTAATGACACTAGACTGGGAGGAGTGTCCCAGATCAAATTTACAGTAGGGGCAGGCAACTGCAAAGCCACCAAGTATAAAAATAGGATACCAATAGGGAGGGAGGATGGGAAACAAAAATCAGAACAAACAAATCCAACCAGATGCTTAACAATTGTAGAAAATTTCTAGTTAATACCTCACATACAGTGAAACTAGCTAGCAAAGTATATGCAGACAATAAAAGTGCTATAAATAACTCAGAAATAAGCAAAAAACAGGATACTTAATGTTATATATCACAGATTAGTTGGCTCAGAGCCCTTCCTCCAACTTCCTCTGATTAGCTCAGTGTGAAATGGCAGAAACGCTCACAAGTCAACTTATTAAGTAACAAAGTTGAAACCTGAAACAACTTTTAAAAAAGCTTGAAAGAACCAATGAGGTGCTTACTCTAAGCCGTAGTCCAGGCAACCCCAGTCAGCCAATGACCATAAACAATTCACTCTCACTAAAATGCTATACTGGCCTTGGCTAAGCTATGATGGCCTGGAACATGTGCTCAGCACTACAGTGGTGATCTCCTACTCAACCATCTACTGTTATGGTGAGGTGTTCACACAACTGTACTTTATTTTACTTACCTCTCAGGTCGTAGTTTGTACAATCATTATTAGAGAAACCTGTGTTTCAGGTTGATGATCAGAGCATCATGCATTAATGCACTATAAGAACTTTTTGTACCAGATTACAGAAGCAGTGAATGGCATGAACCTTAGTTGTAAAGTCCCAACATGTTGTACCAAAGGACATCTTGGATGCATTCCTGTTGTTTAAGTTTAGTATTTTCACAAATATAATGAAAGTTAGTTAACTATATGTGTAGTGTGTTTAGGTCAGATGGAGAGCAGAAATTGACTTATTTAAACATTGGCTTACCTATTGCATTAGATATGAACAGTGTAATCAATCTGCTAAGAAGATTGTCTTCATTAATCAAAAAACCATCTGCAGCACATGCTTATTTCTGTGGATGTGTTTCTTAGGCTACACCAGCTTCCTCTGTTCCCACAGCACCTAGTTTGTCTCTCCTCCATTTTCCAGTTTCTTCCCAATGTGGAAGATTTTCAGTTGGATTTCTGTGGTCCATGGCTACATTATTCTTTCTCAGGAATGTTTACCTTTTCCTTCTCTCATGTTTAGGTGCTGTGAGTATAGGTTTGTGACCTGCTTTGCCACTCATTTTCACCTTCTTCCTTGCTATTAATTTGTCGCTGCAGGCACCATGTGGCCTTGTACCTTCTGCCCTTTGTTTGGCTCCATTATTTGCTTGCTTTTGGAGTTTTTCCATTGGTTATTTCCTTGTTTTTGCCCCCCTGATTGGGGCTTTTCCTCTTCTCCTGTAGATCTTAAGCAGCTGTGGAAAATATGTTCAGGGTGTCAGCCTTATTTATACCTCTCAACTCCAGATTTTGCCTCTTATTTTTAGTGTTTTCCTTATAAAATCTGTGGTTTTCTGGCAAACCACTGAAGATTAATGTCACTAAATAATAAGAAACATTTGAGTTTTAGACTTCAAATTCTTCAGAAAATGTTTGCTACTGCAAAGACTTTTAGTGTATTAACTTTCGAAGTTTTTAAGAGCAATATTTAAAAATGAGTCCCATTTTTGGGCCTTTGTCCTTCCATTATTTTTGCCTTTGTCCAGATTTTTTTATGCTTACAGGTTGAGAAGTATGGCCTTATTAAGTATTTGCTCCTTATATCTGCACCTTCTTAGACATGTCCTCAGTGTACATTTTTGCTTATTTTTCTATTGAAAGTATTTTTTTGTTGGGCATTGGGGCCATAATTACTGCTTGTTTACTTTCACTATGCTGAATTCTACAGAAGCAGGTGTGCACGTTTCTTTAGGGAATTCCTTGCCCATATTTTCACATCCTGCAGTTATAGAGAGTTTTTATTTTAATGCAAAATCAGATGTCTGTTGATCAGAATCACAAACTTAATTAAGACGAAAAGCAGAAACTGTTTACAAACGTATATACATAATCCCCATTTTAAGATTGTGGTAATTCCCCTATTGCACATGAGAAATAAAAAGAGAACAATTATCAGTTTTACGGTCAGTCATCTATTGCAACATACCTAGGTATTCCTGACACTTGACAGTGTTATGTGCTTTACGCATAATTTGTCTTGCCTGTATTCATTCTTTAATGTCTCTCCAGCCATATTAGTTTATCCTCCTAAATAAAATATCATTTGTAAAATTATAGAACAGGTAAAGGGGAGGCGTACATCAGTAATATTCACTCCTCATCCCTCAGTTATATCACCACAAATCTGATCAGTCTTAGCATATCAAAACATTACTCGCTCATTCTGATAAATATCAACCTGCCCAGTATACTAAGCTGTAAAAAACACCTCAACGTCAAGTGAGTTCTGAATTACTTAACCATAACAATTAATTCATTTACAACTTTCTGGTACTTCAGCCTTTGTTCCAGAATGTGAAATGCCAATATATTACAGTGCATGATTCCACCAGATGTACACGTGACAATGAACCATGAAACACGATCCAATCTTACCAGCTTTTCTCTGGTAGTGGTGTTACATTGTACCATTGAAATATGACCCCATGTTACATTTTTAAGTTGTCGCTCCCATCGATATCCAATAAACAAACATTAAAAAGATAAATCAACTCAAAATGTAGAACATGGTCAAATCACGGGCAATTATATGCCTAGTATGTTACTTTGCAACAACTTTAAGCAGAAAAAAATGTTCATCTTCAGCCACCCTCCATAATAAAAATAAATTAATTAATAATGAACATGTACCAAAGATATCCCTGCCAATATTTTTGATTAAGCTTGACCTTTCATCATGTGCTCACCAATTAGAAGATATAAGTAAAATATCTTTTAACACTGTGGAGGTGAAAAACTCTGGGGGTCAGGGGTTACTATGATTGTGAAGGTGTTTACCTTACAGACACAAGGTGCAAGGTTTGATTCTCAAATGGGATAATTGGATAGGCTTAAAATGACGCACAAGGGCAGTTAGACTAGTACTAAACTATGAACTGCTGATAGAAAACAGCTCTGTTTAACTCCAAAACAAACAAAAAAAGTGGTGACGGATTAAATTTTTTTCTGACAGAGCTCATCGTTCAGTCATACCCCTGTGCCTCACATCCATCACCCGGTCTTTCAGCCACTCCTTATACTCCAGCACTATCTCTGATTTAGACTGGGGCCACAGGAGATCCTAATGACAACTTGGGGTGTCATCCTTTCATGGCCTACACTGTTATTCCCCTCCCCTGAGAACTTGTGGTTATATCCAAGAGGTGGGTGTGCAACTGGGTCACATGGCCTATCACCTAATCCCCACAGTAGCTCAGCCTATTCCACTACCTTTTCCCCTCTTTGGACCACACCCCCCACAGCATGGTCCCTTGCTTCCAACAGGGATTGTTGTGGGGAATGCCGACATGACAGACCATCCCTCCATGCCTTGTGCCTCAGTCAGAAGCCTGAACTGCCAATCAAACATGGGTCACCTGGGTCATAGTCAGGGTTTTATTCCTCTACTCACAGTGTTGGCTCTGGCATTTATTAAATTCTGGGGTGGACAAGAAGGGAAGAAAATAATATTACTGTGGCACCTATAAAAGTTTGAACAATTCAGTGCCTCCTACTGGCTACAGAAATACATTACTATTTGTGACCGCCTTTGAAGACATGGACATTTTAGGTATTTAAAGGTGAGTGAGAAAAAAATCAAGCTTTTTTAAATGATAACATCAGTACCCTATAATGATTCCAAGATCAAATTGAATTCATGTTGACTTGTTATGACCTTATCAGAGAGCAAGTAAATTACATACAGTCTTTAATAAATTGTTCCTGTAACACACTGATGAAATGCTGGTTATTTTATAAAAAATGCTGTGTTAAAAGTTAATCAGAAATATTAACTATGTGACCATTACAGATTTGAGACTATTGCAAGGTAAAAAGAAAGAGGCTAATTATCTGAGATGTAATTATGCCTGCTTCACAAGCTCTAAATATGTGCCGACATTAAAAAAAACAAAGTGGACTGTAGCAATGATAATTTACAGGTTTTTCCATCTTCAGAAGTGACTGCCTGCAACAGCCATCATGGTATATGTTTGTCTCTGTATTTCTTGAGTCCAGGTAAAGAGACAGAAGAGTGCAAAATGTGAGAAAGATTTATGTCTGTTTCAAGATTTACTAACGATTAAAAAAGCAGAGGTGACTGGACATTGAAAACTGCAACCAAGTTTCACATAAGCTTCTAATTTTCAGTAGTAGTTATTATATATAACCTAAGTTTTCTACTAGAAAAATAAAGTAAAACAGTGTCAGTGGTGCAGCAGGTAACATACTCCCCTTTGGTACAAAAGGCTGTGGGTTCTATTCTCATACCAGGTAGATTGATTACTGATGCTGCACTCCTGAGTGTGTTGTCCTTCGAATGAGACATTAAACTGAGGCCCCAGCTACTTGAGTTGGTAGTTCAAATCGATGAAAAAGATCCCATGGCACCTATCAAAAGGAGTAGGGTTTCCCAAGCCTTTCTGTGTTGGGGGAAGCCTTCTAGCTTATCAGTGGGAGTGGTAAGCACTAAGTAGCCTATCTACTACAAGAGGAGTGTTTTCTGGTCCAGAACTTGTAGCTTATTGGCTGTTTGGGCAGTTTTTTCCATCTCTTTCAACTTTCTGGCTTAAAAGCCCATGTTTGTGCTTGTTTCCTGCCTTTCCTGTAACTAGTCTAGTCCAGATACAGATTTACTTTATCCAGGACTGTTTGTAAGCTTCTCAGCGGTACCAAAGTCTGGTCTTCAATTTTTCCCTTAGATCTGCTAGTTCTCTCCTCTCTTGCACTTTTACTAACTTATTAGCTTGGCACTTTACCAGACTTCTTGTAGCAATTATTGTAGCACACTAAAGTGCTACCAGCACTAAATGTTCTACAAGGAAACAGCTCCAGTACTTATTAATGCCCACCCCTCCAGGCATGTCTAAAGGTCAGTTCCCTATGCTTTCTTCTATTAATCTGGTGAACTTGGGCATCCTGAGGCAATGTAGCAACTGCCTCATGTACACTGACAACCCTCTCCTCTTACCTCCCAACACTCAGACTTTTGAGAGATGCACTTATATATCCAAATTGGAAGCCACACACTCTCTAGCCAAGACTGGAATAGCTGGTCAAAAGGAGAAGGTCAACACTTGCACCACACCACATGGAACACATAACCCTCCAGAACACACACCAGCACCGCCTTTATATAAAAACACAAACCACACACCCACCTTTGCTGAAGCTCTCAATAAAACTCTCCCCAAACAGCAGAGACCTCCAAGGTAGAAACACACTTGACCACCACAACACAACACTAATCATGAGACACATAACTCTCCCAAACAGTGTGCCACTCAATCAAAGCCCCTAAGGCAAAACAGCATACCCAACAACACTAGTCATAGGTGACTTGATAGTGAGACACACTGATGTCCCACTCACTAGGTTGAATAAGGAGAAAGTAACAGTCAGGTGCCTGTGAGATGCCAGGATCTGCCACATAACGCACATTCTCAGGTCCCTCAACAACAGGTACAAATATGACTCTGTCATTGTACATGTGGGTGTGAATGACCTGAGATGTACCTCCCTGGACTACATGAAAAGAGACCTGAAGGAACTCTTGGATTATGTAGTCCAGATGGGTATGACCCTAACCCTGAGCAGCATTCTACCATCACCCAGAATGGTACCACAGTACAAGCAGAAAATGATTGATTTCAACAACTGGCTAAGTTTCTAGTGTCATTCTAAGGGGATCCAGTATCTGCCTGGGATGACATGATTTACACACCTCGATGCTTTGCCAGAGCTGGCCTGCATCTGTCACCCCTGGGCTTCTGGATACTGGCCAAGGCTCTTGCCACCCCTATAGTGCCTTTTTTAAGTGGTGTTCCAAAGACCAAATTACCACCGTAACAGGTACAAAAAATGCAATCTGAGAGTCATGCTGCTCAATGCTAGAAGTCTAAATCTCAAAATGCACTTGCTCAAAGCACTCCTTAAAATGGAGAACATCGACATTTGTGCTGTAACAGAGACCTGGTTCAAGGCAGGAGAAAGCACCCTCGCACAACCAGGCTGTAACTCATTCCACACCTTTCGGCCCCAGAACTTGGACCGGAGCTCCAAAGGTGGTGGTGTTTCCATATTCATAAAGGATGCGCACACTTCCAGACTGGTAGCCCAACATAACGCATCTGAGATACTTCAGGTGCAGCCAACATTGGGTAAGACAACAATTCAGGTCATAGCCAGCTATAGGTCCCCAACCATGTCCCAAGACTCACACTCCATGTTCCTAAGTACTCTGGAGAATATTAGAGTCCAGTCTCTCATACTGGGCGACTTCAACTACCCTTCCATTAACTGGGAAAACTACTTATGTACCAAGACACTTGCCCAATGCTTTCTGGAATTCATTAATTCCAATGCCTTGGACCAGCTCATTCTTACCCCCACTAGAGGTAGCAACATCCTTGACCTGGTCATTACTAACATGGGCGACCGTTGCTTTCCACCAATAGTCAACTCATCACTGGATAGATCTGACCACAAACTAATGACCTTGGAAATCCACCCCCCCCCCCCCCCCGCAAAGGTAACCACCATGAAAAACTTCTCCAAGGCTAACTTTGGGCTCCTAAAAACAGAGGTGGCTAACTTCATGGCACCCATGCAAATGGAGAATAGTTGCATGACCACTTAATCATACATCAATGCACTGTACGAACATGTACACAAATGCATGGATCTCACCATACTCAATAAAACTAAGATGCTCTCTTCAAAAAAAAAGGAAGCCAATCTGGTGATCCCTTAGCATAAACAAACTCTGCAACAGAAGGAGGAAACTGATGCAGAATAAGGTGAAGTCCCAAGACTGGAAAGACTCCCTTATCAGCCTCAACAAAATGTTGAGATCCCTCATCAAATCCTCTAAAGCTAGCTATGAAAACAGAACTGCAGCAGATAGTAAAGACAACCACAAGGCCTTCTATAGTTATGGTAAGAATCTCCACAGCAATATCCAGATTTGCTCTGAGCTACTGCACAATGGTACCTCCTATACTGAGCCAACAGATATTGCCAGTATACTGGTCAACAGATTCAGTGCTAACTTTATCCCCCACCCCAAAGGACCAATCACAGTAACAGTAGATTGCCAGGTGCCCAGTATTACTGCTGCACTGGTTAAAACAGCACTGTCCAAGGCCAAGAATACAGCTGTGGAACCTGACAATATCCCTGGTTGTGTTCTACATGAACTACAGAGTGAACTGGCACCTCACCTGTGTGCCCTGTTTAATCACAGCCTCACCTCAGGCTTTGTCCCTACTGAATGGTGCACTGCTACAGTCAACCCTCTCCACAAAGGAGGAGTGACTACAGACCCTGGGAATTATCGCCCCATTAGGCTGACGAGTCTGATATGCAAAACTATGGAATGCATCATCATGGACCTAATAAACAAGTATATAGGGAATCTCCAAACTCTGGTTCCTACACAGTTTGGTTTTGTGAAGGGCAGAGCATGCCTGCTCAACTTGGTCGACTTCTTTGAGTCAGTCACCAGAGCTGTGGATGAAGGCAAGGTGATTCATACAGCCTACCTTGATCTGGCCAAGGCCTTTGATACCATTCCTCACTTAGGAATCATAGAAAAACTCACTAAGCTAGGCATCAACCCCTATATCACTAGGTGGGTTGCAAACTGGCTTACATATAGAAACCACAGTGTGAAAGTAGCTGACTCCAAGTCAGACTGCCGACCAGTCACGAGTGGAGTCCCACAGGATTTGGTCCTGGGTCCTCTCCTGTTTGGTATCTGCTTCTCTGAAGTCCAGGCCAACACAAAGAGACTCTGGCTGACAAAGTTTGCAGATGATTGCAAGTTAGGAGCTATTATTAACTCCACTCCCCAAGTGATGTTGACATCCTACAGAAAGACCTCAGTGAGACCAATGACTGGTGTCAGAACCATGGCCTTAAGCTCAGTGCCAAAAAATGTGTCATCATCCCCCTTAGGAAAAACCCAGTTCCCTTGAATTACCACATTGATGGTAGTCCACTGAACGCAGAAGGCATTATAAGAGATCTGGGAACACAGTTGACAGCAACCTCTCTTTTGACCACCACATTGCCACTGTGGTCAGAAAATCCTTCTATGTGGCACATCTCATTACTAAGGGTTTTGCATCCAGGAAGAAAGAGGTCATTGTCTCCATCTACTCTTCCCTCATTAGGCCAATCATCGAGTACAATGCCCCATTTGGCATGTACCTCACTAGACACCTGCAACAACTGGAGAGGCCACAAAAGTACCTGACAAAGAGGATCCTAGGCCTTAAATACTTGTCCTATATGGACAGACTCAAAAAACTCCAACTGTTCTCTGTCTCATATCGCCTCCTTAGAGGTGATCTCTGCTTCACTTACAAAGCCATGTCTGACCCAGCTCTGTTAGAAATGCTACATCTAAAGAAATCCCAATCCCTCCACACCACATGCTCCAGAGATCACAACCTCATTACCACAATCGACAGAACATGCTGGAGGGACAGGTCCATAACCCAGAGACTGCCCATGCTATGGAATAGACTTCCCATACATGTCAAGCAGAGCACCTCACTGGCTCTCTTCAAGAGAAATCTTGATGAGTGGATGGGAAATAGAAAATTTACCCTAGGGATCACTCCAGTGGCTCTACTCAACAGAGCCACTAGGAACTAAGGTCGGGTGGGATGATGCCAGGGTAATCCTATGGGCTAGGCTTGTAAAGGCTCCAGGGCCATTACCCTAGTACACATCTATGAACCATAATTCATAAGTATTTACACAATCACATAAATTATTTATATTAGTACTTATTTACATTCTATATGCATATTTTCAACTATTTACAATATATATATATATATATATTTATATATATATATATATATATATATATATATATATATATATATATATATATAGGTTTATTAGCAGAATGTCAATTTCAGATGTTTGCAGATGGAAACTTCGAACACAGATATTCAAATTTCCATCTGGCTGAACATCTCAGTATTCCAAAGTTTATATTAGCGAATGCACTATGCATTCACTAATATAAACTTGAAGAACCGTACAGAGATCATGGTACAGTGCATTTGGGAAATTCATTCCTTTCCTCACTGTAGTGTGATTTCAAAGTTAGAATATATAGTTAGCAGGAGGTGTGGGGGGTGGAGGCGGCTTTCCCTCCTCAAACACCTGATGTTAGGTATATGAGTTTCCTTTGCCTGAGCTCCTATATGAGCATCACATGATCTGTTGGACAACAATGTCGAATCTGCTGAATTCGTTCAGCTGATTTGACATTGTGACTTGTTCTATATTTTGATTTTAATTTTTTTTTTATTCGGTGTTTCTGTTCGAAATTTTGATAGTGAACTATATATATATATATATATAACTAACAAGGTGGATACAGAGCGCATCGCTTGTACCATATATACTAACGCGAGATATTCAAAGGAAGTCATGTTTTAAATATTGGGACATTTTATGCTGTGATGACAAGGTCAAGGCCATTGTCGGTCCATCTCCCAGCTATTCCTATAGCAATATGTCAAGCAACAACAAACAACTCACAACCCACCAAAGCACCACCTAGACTAGTCTGAACCCCAAGTGTGGGCAATGTCCATACGTCTTTATGTGGATGAGTCATAATATTTTAAGTTTCCGGGTGAGGGAAGATTGTGGAGCTACGAGATTGTGCAGCTGTGTGTCGGATGCATAGTCTATGTGTCATTGTATAACATGTTTTCACTTTTACGCTATAAAACGTGTGCGCCTCCCCTGAGAGAGCGATCAGGACTACTATTGCCTTCCTGAGAGAGATTCCAGCAGTGCCTTGGCTAAACATATGCTTGAAAGGGTTGTAGATCATCGCTCATGTTCCAGGGGTTACACATAGAAACATTGTCTGCACGATGGGAGATATATGCACCAGAACAGAAGGTTGAGTTGCGCTTGGGATTTTGAGATTAGGACAAGACAGGGAGTTTGGAGATGAATGACACTGGAGTTTTGAACCTCATCTCAAGAGCAGAAGCTGTGTAGCTTATACTAGAGCATTTCATACTGTTCTATCTACTCAACATCAAAGTTGTGACCCATTTCCATCTTCATTCATGTGCCATCCAGAGTACCGCTATCACAGATGATTTTCCATCATCTGGACATGTATATAGATAGGTACACATACACACATGTCATGTCATGTGTTAGGTACACATACATAGTTTAGCACACATCATCTGTGAATTCTGGCATCTTCCATTTGTATGTCATGGCCTCCATCTGTGAATTCTGGCTTGCGGTACCCTGAGCTAGCGTAGACCCTTTTCTGATGTCTTCCACATCCAGCATATATCCAGTTATGCTTAAGTCCCGGCACCCATTTCCATAGATACAGTTTTCCAGATACACACAGTTATCCAGCTCATATTCCCTCCCAGTCTCCTTGCATGCATTTATCTCTTTTGTTTTCCTTGTATTGTTAGAGTCACTTTTGTACAGGATCATTTCAATGTTATGGTTGTTAGCTTGTTTTTTGTTATGCTTGTCTGTGCCCGAGATTTTTAGATTAGATTTTACACATTTCTTGGCAACATTCAATGAAGAATTCAGGCTTCAAACCTACTTAACCTTGCCATTTGTTTGAGATTTTGAGCTGCTCAAATTATGTTTTTATGTTTTGTTATGTTTTCAATTTTCACTAAGATTTATGAACCTATTTCTAAGGAGACATTGTTTTTTAGACATTATTTTAGTTTCTAATTTTCCGGTCCGTGATCATGGCAACCGTTGTTAACCTATAATGCTGAGTATATCTACAGCATTTATAGCGCCATAGTCGGTAATTTCCGATTTTCAACCTTTTGTTTAATGAATTTAGCCTGCCTATAAAGGTCGGAACCATGTGACAGCATTGAATTAGTTATCATAGTTTGTGTTTATATTTTAGTGTTTTTAGAAGTTTTCTAGTATAATGAAAGCGTGCTTACAAATTGAAGTTTTAATGATTATTTCTGCTTTTGAAAAATTAATGTGTATGGAAGCTGTGACAGCTTTCCTCAACACAGGATCTAGATTGGGATATTTTTGTCAGTACGGTACCAGTACCATTGTTCAGTTTTACTTGCAAATCTGTGTGATAGTTTCACCTACTGGACTTATTGATACAGCTTCTCAACACATTGTTTCACAACGGTTTACTTGCTGACTGAAAGACGGTTCACTTGTTGGTTGGTGTTGCCTTGCGGCGTAATAGTGATTGGGTGTGCTTTGGGGGACTTGATTATATATATATATATATATATATATATATATATATATATATATATATATATATATATGTGTGTGTGTATGTGTGTGTGTGTGTGTATATAGGTCTACTTGAGTTGGACGAAAGACCAGTAGATCAAAATCTGGACCACCGAGATGAAAACAACGAAACCGCAGAACACCGAAAAGCGCAAAATTCAAATATATATATATATAATTTACAAATCACATCTTCCTTTTTCATTTTACTTCATTATATATAAGACATACTTATTACTTTTTTGACACCCAGTCCAGTTTCCACAACCAAAACTGTATCTTTTCAACATCATTGCTTAGTTCCATTTTTCATTGAACATGATTCTCTTAACCCTCTGATTCCAGATTAACCATAATATGGCAAACATTTTTATTGAGAATTTCCACCTCTTTTTTTACTTTTATATCTATAGTAACCAAATTCAATCATATCTATATTTAAATTGGTTACATCTTTAAAATCATTCAAATATTTTCTCTCTATAATTTAACATTTTACTTTTTTACATTGTATAAAAACATGTTCACATGTTCCAAATTCACTGCAATATAGGCAAATTCTGTCTTTTATACTTTTATATGGCATATTCGCCTTCACCGGTAACTTTTGTGTAAGCAATCTCCATAGAAAATCTTGACCTATATGTGTTTACATCTCTTCATTCTTGCAGAAATGGCGTTCTTTCTCTCATTGTTTAATCCCTTCCAAGGATTTATCATGCAATAGCTTTCCATAATATTTTCATACCATTTTTCTATCATTTTCAATTTCTTTCACATTAATTTTCCACAAAATAATCTTATCTTGGTATGTTTCCATTTCTTTATTACAACAGCTTATCTTTTTTTAACAAAAAAGGTCAACCATTCCATTTTATACTTCACCTTAATATTTTCGTTATTGACTTATCCTCATTATCTTTTAAATGGTTCATTACTGTTTATAAATGGAAGGATGACATATACACTATAGGGTTTATTAACCCTAAACTTCCTTTTTCATTAATTACATACAATACCCCTCTTCACAGGGTTTAAGCTTGATCCCCATATAAAGGCAAATATTATATTGTATACATCCTTCTCTAAATTTAAAGGAGCTCTAAAGACACTAGTTAAATAAGTAATCTTTGCTAACAAAACTGAATTTATTAAATATACTTTCTTTTTAAAGGAAAGCCTAAAAGACTTCTGAAAAACATACATTTTTTTAAATTCCTCTATTTTCTCCTTCCATACAGAATTTATAATTTTTTGCTTCCCAAAGTTTATTCCAAGAATCTTAAATTTTTCTTTATTAAATTCAACTCCACCAGTCTTTCCTTCAAAACCTAAGTCTTGACTTTTATCTTTAATACTAGCCCAAACACTTTAATATCTTCTTGTAACTGCTTTATTACTACTTTCATGCTAACTTCATTTTTAATTGTAATGATAATGTCATCTGCATAATTCAACAATATAAGCATGTTTATCCCTTCCTTAGAAGTATAACTATTAGCATCCATCTCCGTATTCATGTACGTTAATATTACAGTCATTACCAGTGTGAATAATGTACCACTCAATGAGCATCCTTCCCTAATACTCTTCTCTAACTTTATATTGTCACTCAACTATCCATTTATCATAATCTTTACTACATTATACTTGTATGCTGATATACACACATTTTAATCCTCTGACTTATACTTATCAAATATATCCCATAATACTAAATGATGTTTCGAATCAAATGCTTTACTTAAGTCTTCTACCATCACTTTTGCCTGAACATTTCTAACTACTATATCATCTACTAATTCCTAATTATTAATAATATGTCTTGAACTTTTTTACCTTTTATACTAAACACATAGTCATTTACAACCTTACCTACTTTTATTTCCATCTTTTTGTGTAATATTTTCATACAAATGTTATAATCCATAATGTTTAATACAGTTGGTCTCCAAGTTTAAATTTCTTCCTTCTCTCTTTTTTCCATATAAACTTGATGATACCTCCACACAACTCTGTATACAAATAAAAATACTTTCTCTAACCATTCTTGTAATACTTTTATAAACCATTTTTACTCCAAAGTCAGATTTTTATACATCTTATATTCTATTCCATCTGGTCCTGCTGCAGAATGTAAATTCATTCCTTTTATTACCTGTTCTAGTTCTTCTGTTTCTATCTCTTTTTCTAAATCCTTATTCTCCGTGTCTGAAAGTGTGCACATTCCTTTTCTTCCACATCTTACTTCTGTAGTCTTTAAATACTGTCCTAATATATTCTTTTACTATATTTAAAATCTCCTCTTGTGTGCTACACATCTTACCTGATGAATCTTTCATTTCCCTCATTACACTATTATTCTCTTTGATTATTTTACTTAAATAAGGTACAATTTCTCATTTTCTTCCTTTCAAAAATATCTTTTTTATACAATAAATGCTCCATTTTTTCTCATTCATTTCATATATTTTCTATTCTTTACCAAATAAATGCTCATCATTCTTCTCTATACACTCAATCATATCATTGCTTAAATTCTTATAATTCCTCCTTTCCCTATATATTTTCTCTTTTTTCCATGTTGTATAACATTTTTATATTTTAGTTTAAAATTTAATTAAAATTCTCCGTTTATCATCCCATTTTGCATAATTTATTCTTTTTATGCCTTTCCCTATTTTTATATAATCAGCATTTCCTTTTACCATAATCTATATTGCCCTGTGATCTGAAAACCCTGTCAGTAATAATTCTTATGCAACCACTACTACTGAAACATTCAAATAATAAAAATAATCTGTTTCTGTTCTTTCCTCCCCTCTTCTATATGTCCAAGTCTCTAAACTCCAAATTTGTAACTGTCCCTACTTTATAATGTCTTTTACTACTTTAACATCATAGGCTTTTTGTTAGGCTGTCACACAAAGTCCCCTACTACAACTATCTCCATGTTAACTGCTACATATTGTATTACCTTTCTTCACTCTCTTTTTTAGAACACAAGCATATAATACAATGATTCTTATAACATGTTCTCTCTATCTTATGTCAATAACAGTAATTCTACCTGTTATAACAAGTGTAACATCTAGCACTTTAATTATATGCTTATATAATACAAAAATCTCTGAATAGGTCTTTTTCCCAGAATTCCATATTGAGTTTTTTCCCACCACACTTTTGTTTGCTATCTTTCTGTTTTTGACAAAAATCTAATATATTCTAGTATCACTATTTAACTTTTTACACCACTGCAGAATTCCTATCTTTCTTTCCAACTTTTTAAAACTATTCACATTTATGTATGTATTACTGTCCTTTACATCCCTCCTGGTGACAATACAGCTATACTGGGAGATATCCTACACTGGTATGTATTACTGTCCTTTACATCCCTTCTGGTGACAATACAGCTACACTGGGAGATATCCTGCACTGGTATGTATCACTGTCCTTTACATCCCTCCTGGTGACAATACAGCTATACTGGGAAATATCCTACACTGGTATGTATCACTGTCCTTTATATCCCTCCTGCTGACAATAAAGCTATACTGGGAGATATCCTACACTGGTATGTATTACTGTCCTTTACATCTCTCCTGGTGACAATACAGCTACACTGGGAGATATCCTACACTGGTATGTATCACTGTCCTTTACATCCCTCCTGGTGACAATACAGCTACACTGGGAGATATCCTACACTGGTATGTATCATTGTCCTTTACATCCCTCCTGGTGACAATACAGCTACACTGGGAGATATCCTACACTGGTATGCATTACTGTCCTTTACATCCCTCCTGGTGACAATACAGCTATACTGGGAGATATCCTACACTGGTATGTATTACTGTCCTTTACATCCCTCCTGGTGACAATACAGCTACACTGGGAGATATCCTACACTGGTATGTATCACTGTCCTTTACATCCCTCCTGGTGACAATACAGCTACACTGGGAGATATCCTACACTGATATGTATTACTGTCCTTTATATCCCTCCTGATGACAATACAGCTATACTGGGAGATATCCTACACGGGTATGTATTACTGTCCTTTACATCCCTCCTGGTGACAATACAGCTACACTGGGACATATCCTACACTGGTATGCATCACTGTCCTTTACATCCCTCCTGGTGACAATACAGCTATACTGGGAGATATCCTACAGTGGTATGTATCACTGTCCTTTACATCCCTCCTGGTGACAATACAGCTATACTGGGAGATATCCTACACTCGTATGTATCACTGTCCTGTACATCCCTCCTGGTGACAATACAGCTATACTGGGAGATATCCTACACTGGTATGTATCACTCTCCTTTACATCCCTCCAGGTGACAATACAGCTATACTGGGAGATATCCTACACTGGTATGTATTACTGCCCTTTATATCCCTCCTGATGACAATACAGCTATACTGGGAGATATCCTACACTGGTATATATTACTGTCCTTTACATCCCTCCTGGTGACAATACAGCTACACTGGGAGATATCCTACACTGGTATGTATCACTGTCCTTTACATCCCTCCTGGTGACAATACAGCTATACTGGGAGATATCCTACACTGGTATGTATCACTGTCCTTTACATCCCTCCTGGTGACAATACAGCTACACTGGGAGATATCCTACACTGGTATGTATCACTGTCCTTTACATCCCTCCTGGTGACAATACAGCTGTACTGGGAGATATCCTACACTGGTGTGTATCACTGTCCTTTACATCCCTCCTGGTGACAATACAGCTGTACTGGGAGATATCCTACACTGGTATGTATCACTGTCCTTTACATCCCTCCTGGTGACAATACAGCTACACTGGGAGATATCCTACACTGGTATGTATCACTGTCCTTTACATCCCTCCTGGTGACAATACAGCTACACTGGGAGATATCCTACACTGGTATGTATTACTGTCCTTTACATCCCTCCTGGTGACAATACAGCTACACTGGGAGATATCCTACACTGGTATGTATTACTGTCCTTTACATCCCTTCTGGTGACAATACAGCTGTACTGGGAGATATCCTACACTGGTATGTATTACTGTCCTTTACATCCCTGCTGGTGACAATACAGCTATACTGGGAGATATCCTACACTGGTATGTATTACTGTCCTTTACATCCCTCCTGGTGACAGTACAGCTACACTGGGAGATATCCTACCCTGGTATGTATACTGTCCTTTACATCCCTCCTGGTGACAATACAGCTACACTGGGAGATATCCAACACTGGTATGTATTACTGTCCTTTACATCCCTCCTGGTGACAATATAGCTACACTGGGAGATATCCTACACTGGTATGTATCACTGTCCTTTACATCCCTCCTGGTGACAATACAGCTATACTGGGAGATATCCTACACTGGTATGTACTACTGTCCTTTACATCCCTCCTGGTGACAATACAGCTACACTGGGAGATATCCTACACTGGTATTTATCACTGTCCTTTACATCCCTCCTGGTGACAATACAGCTACACTGGGAGATATCCTACACTGGTATGTATTACTGTCCTTTACATCCTCCTGGTGACAATACAGCTGTACTGGGAGATATCCTACACTGGTATGTATTACTGTCCTTTACATCCCTCCTGGTGACAATACAGCTGTACTGGAAGATATCCTACACTGGTATGTATCACTCTCCTTTATATCCCTCCTGGTGACAATACAGCTACACTGGGAGATATCCTACACTGGTATGTATTACTGTCCTTTACATCCCTCATGGTGACAATACAGCTACACTGGGACATATCCTACACTGGTATGCATCACTGTCCTTTACATCCCTCCTGGTGACAATACAGCTATACTGGGAGATATCCTACAGTGGTATGTATCACTGTCCTTTACATCCCTCCTGGTGACAATACAGCTATACTGGGAGATATCCTACACTCGTATGTATCACTGTCCTGTACATCCCTTCTGGTGACAATACAGCTATACTGGGAGATATCCTACACTGGTATGTATCACTGTCCTTTACATCCCTCCAGGTGACAATACAGCTATACTGGGAGATATCCTACACTGGTATGTATTACTGCCCATTATATCCCTCCTGATGACAATACAGCTATACTGGGAGATATCCTACACTGGTATATATTACTGTCCTTTACATCCCTCCTGGTGACAATACAGCTACACTGGGAGATATCCTACACTGGTATGTATCACTGTCCTTTACATCCCTCCTGGTGACAATACAGCTATACTGGGAGATATCCTACACTGGTATGTATCACTGTCCTTTACATCCCTCCTGGTGACAATACAGCTACACTGGGAGATATCCTACACTGGTATGTATCACTGTCCTTTACATCCCTCCTGTTGACAATACAGCTGTACTGGGAGATATCCTACACTGGTGTGTATCACTGTCCTTTACATCCCTCCTGGTGACAATACAGCTGTACTGGGAGATATCCTACACTGGTATGTATCACTGTCCTTTACATCCCTCCTGGTGACAATACAGCTACACTGGGAGATATCCTACACTGGTATGTATCACTGTCCTTTACATCCTTCCTGGTGACAATACAGCTACACTGGGAGATATCCTACATTGGTATGTATTACTGTCCTTTACATCCCTCCTGGTGACAATACAGCTATACTGGGAGATATCTTACACTGGTATGTATTACTGTCCTTTACATCCCTCCTGGTGACAATACAGCTGTACTGGGAGATATCCTACACTGGTATGTATCACTGTCCTTTACATCCCTGCTGGTGACAATACAGCTGTACTGGGAGATATCCTACACTGGTATGTATTACTGTCCTTTACATCCCTCCTGGTGACAGTACAGCTGTACTGGGAGATATCCTACACTGGTATGTATTACTGTCCTTTACATCCCTCCTGGTGACAATACAGCTACACTGGGAGATATCTTACACTGGTATGTATTACTGTCCTTTACATCCCTTCTGGTGACAATACAGCTATACTGGGAGATATCCTACACTGGTATGTATCACTGTCCTTTACATCCCTGCTGGTGACAATACAGCTATACTGGGAGATATCCTACACTGGTATGTATTACTGTCCTTTACATCCCTCCTGGTGACAGTACAGCTACACTGGGAGATATCCTACACTGGTATGTATCACTGTCCTTTACAACCCTCCTGGTGACAATACAGCTACACTGGGAGATATCCTACACTGGTATGTATTACTGTCCTTTACATCCCTCCTGGTGACAATATAGCTACACTGGGAGATATCCTACACTGGTATGTATCACTGTCCTTTACATCCCTCCTGGTGACAATACAGCTATACTGGGAGATATCCTACACTGGTATGTATTACTGTCCTTTACATCCCTCCTGGTGACAATACAGCTACACTGGGAGATATCCTACACTGGTATGTATCACTGTCCTTTACATCCCTCCTGGTGACAATACAGCTACACTGGGAGATATCCTACACTGGTATGTATTACTGTCCTTTACATCCCTCCTGGTGACAATACAACTGTACTGGGAGATATCCTACACTGGTATGTATTACTGTCCTTTACATCCCTCCTGGTGACAATACAGCTGTACTGGAAGATATCCTACACTGGTATGTATCACTCTCCTTTATATCCCTCCTGGTGACAATACAGCTACACTGGGAGATATCCTACACTGGTATGTATTACTGTCCTTTACATCCCACCTGGTGACAATACAGCTACAATGGGAGATATCCTACACTGGTATGTATCACTGTCCTTTACATCCCTCCTGGTGACAATACAGCTGTACTGGGAGATATCCTACACTGATATGTATCACTGTCCTTTACATCCCTCCTGGTGATAATACAGCTGTACTGGAAGATATCCTATACTGGTATGTATCACTGTCCTTTGCATCCCTTCTGGTGACAATACAGCTACACTGGGAGATATCCTGCACTGGTATGTATCACTGTCCTTTACATCCCTCCTGGTGACAATACAGCTATACTGGGAAATATCCTACACTGGTATGTATCACTGTCCTTTATATCCCTCCTGCTGACTATAAAGCTATACTGGGAGATATCCTACACTGGTATGTATTACTGTCCTTTACATCCCTCCTGGTGACAATACAGCTACACTGGGAGATATCCTACACTGGTATGTATCACTGTCCTTTACATCCCTCCTGGTGACAATACAGCTATACTGGGAGATATCCTACACTGGTATGTATCACTGTCCTTTATATCCCTCCTGGTGACAATACAGCTATACTGGGAGATATCCTACACTGGTATGTATTACTGTCCTTTACATCCCTCCTGGTGACAATACAGCTATACTGGGAGATATCCTACACTGGTATGTATTACTGTCCTTTACATCCCTCCTGGTGACAATACAGCTATACTGGGAGATATCCTACACTGGTATGTATCACTGTCCTTTACATCCCTCCTGGTGACAATACAGCTACACTGGGAGATATCCTACACTGGTATGTATCACTGTCCTTTACATCCCTCCTGGTGACAATACAGCTACACTGGGAGATATCCTACACTGGTATGCATTACTGTCCTTTACATCCCTCCTGGTGACAATACAGCTGTACTGGGAGATATCATACACTGGTATGTATTACTGTCCTTTACATCCCTCCTGGTGACAATACAGCTACACTGGGAGATATCCTACACTGGTATGTATCACTGTCCTCTACATCCCTCCTGGTGACAATACAGCTACACTGGGAGATATCCTACACTGATATGTATTACTGTCCTTTATATCCCTCCTGATGACAATACAGCTATACTGGGAGATATCCTACACGGGTATGTATTACTGTCCTTTACATCCCTCCTGGTGACAATACAGCTACACTGGGACATATCCTACACTGGTATGCATCACTGTCCTTTACATCCCTCCTGGTGACAATACAGCTATACTGGGAGATATCCTACAGTGGTATGTATCACTGTCCTTTACATCCCTCCTGGTGACAATACAGCTATACTGGGAGATATCCTACACTCGTATGTATCACTGTCCTGTACATCCCTCCTGGTGACAATACAGCTATACTGGGAGATATCCTACACTGGTATGTATCACTGTCCTTTACATCCCTCCAGGTGACAATACAGCTATACTGGGAGATATCCTACACTGGTATGTATTACTGCCCTTTATATCCCTCCTGATGACAATACAGCTATACTGGGAGATATCCTACACTGGTATATATTACTGTCCTTTACATCCCTCCTGGTGACAATACAGCTACACTGGGAGATATCCTACACTGGTATGTATCACTGTCCTTTACATCCCTCCTGGTGACAATACAGCTATACTGGGAGATATCCTACACTGGTATGTATCACTGTCCTTTACATCCCTCCTGGTGACAATACAGCTACACTGGGGGATATCCTACACTGGTATGTATCACTGTCCTTTACATCCCTCCTGGTGACAATACAGCTACACTGGGAGATATCCTACACTGGTATGTATCACTGTCCTTTACATCCCTGCTGGTGACAATACAGCTATACTGGGAGATATCCTACACTGGTATGTATTACTGTCCTTTACATCCCTCCTGGTGACAGTACAGCTACACTGGGAGATATCCTACCCTGGTATGTATCACTGTCCTTTACATCCCTCCTGGTGACAATACAGCTACACTGGGAGATATCCAACACTGGTATGTATTACTGTCCTTTACATCCCTCCTGGTGACAATATAGCTACACTGGGAGATATCCTACACTGGTATGTATTACTGTCCTTTACATCCCTCCTGGTGACAATACAGCTGTACTGGGAGATATCCTACACTGGTATGTACTACTGTCCTTTATACCCATCCTGGTGACAATACAGCTATACTGGGAGATATCCTACACTGGTATGTATTACTGTCCTTTACATCCCTCCTGGTGACAATACAGCTGCACTGGGAGATATCCTACACTGGTATGTATTACTGTCCTTTACATCCCTCCTGGTGACAATACAACTGTACTGGGAGATATCCTACACTGGTATGTATTACTTTCCTTTACATCCCTCCTGGTGAAAATACAGCTGTACTGGAAGATATCCTACACTGGTATGTATCACTGTCCTTTACATCCCTCCTGGTGACAATACAGCTGTACTGGGAGATATCCTACACTGGTATGTATTACTGTCCTTTACATCCCTCATGGTGACAATACAGCTACACTGGGACATATCCTACACTGGTATGCATCACTGTCCTTTACATCCCTCCTGGTGACAATACAGCTATACTGGGAGATATCCTACACTGGTATGTATCACTGTCCTTTACATCCCTCCTGGTGACAATACAGCTATACTGGGAGATATCCTACACTCGTATGTATCACTGTCCTTTACATCCCTCCTGGTGACAATACAGCTATACTGGGAGATATCCTACACTGGTATGTATCACTGTCCTTTACATCCCTCCTGGTGACAATACAGCTATACTGGGAGATATCCTACACTGGTATGTATTACTGTCCTTTATATCCCTCCTGATGACAATACAGCTATACTGGGAGATATCCTACACTGGTATGTATTACTGTCCTTTACATCCCTCCTGGTGACAATACAGCTACACTGGGAGATATCCTACACTGGTATGTATCACTGTCCTTTACATCCCTCCTGGTGACAATCCAGCTATACTGGGAGATATCCTACACTGGTATGTATCACTGTCCTTTACATCCCTCCTGGTGACAATACAGCTACACTGGGAGATATCCTACACTGGTATGTATCACTGTCCTTTACATCCCTCCTGTTGACAATACAGCTGTACTGGGAGATATCCTACACTGGTGTGTATCACTGTCCTTTACATCCCTCCTGGTGACAATACAGCTGTACTGGGAGATATCCTACACTGGTATGTATCACTGTCCTTTACATCCCTCCTGGTGACAATACAGCTACACTGGGAGATATCCTACACTGGTATGTATCACTGTCCTTTACATCCCTCCTGGTGACAATACAGCTACACTGGGAGATATCCTACATTGGTATGTATTACTGTCCTTTACATCCCTCCTGGTGACAATACAGCTACACTGGGAGATATCTTACACTGGTATGTATTACTGTCCTTTACATCCCTCCTGGTGACAATACAGCTATACTGGGAGATATCCTACACTGGTATGTATCACTGTCCTTTAGATCCCTGCTGGTGACAATACAGCTATACTGGGAGATATCCTACACTGGTATGTATTACTGTCCTTTACATCCCTCCTGGTGACAGTACAGCTACACTGGGAGATATCCTACACTGGTATGTATTACTGTCCTTTACATCCCTCCTGGTGACAATACAGCTACACTGGGAGATATCTTACACTGGTATGTATTACTGTCCTTTACATCCCTTCTGGTGACAATACAGCTATACTGGGAGATATCCTACACTGGTATGTATCACTGTCCTTTACATCCCTGCTGGTGACAATACAGCTATACTGGGAGATATCCTACACTGGTATGTATTACTGTCCTTTACATCCCTCCTGGTGACAGTACAGCTACACTGGGAGATATCCTACACTGGTATGTATCACTGTCCTTTACATCCCTCCTGGTGACAATACAGCTACACTGGGAGATATCCTACACTGGTATGTATTACTGTCCTTTACATCCCTCCTGGTGACAATACAGCTACACTGGGAGATATCCTACACTGGTATGTATCACTGTCCTTTACATCCCTCCTGGTGACAATACAGCTATACTGGGAGATATCCTACACTGGTATGTATTACTGTCCTTTACATCCCTCCTGGTGACAATACAGCTACACTGGGAGATATCCTACACTGGTATGTATCACTGTCCTTTACATCCCTCCTGGTGACAATACAGCTACACTGGGAGATATCCTACACTGGTATGTATTACTGTCCTTTACATCCCTCCTGGTGACAATACAGCTATACTGGGAGATATCCTACACTGGTATGTATCACTGTCCTTTACATCCCTCCTGGTGACAATACAGCTGTACTGGGAGATATCCTACACTGGTATGTATCACTGTCCTTTACATCCCTCCTGGTGACAATACAGCTACACTGGGAGATATCCTACACTGGTATGTATCACTGTCCTTTACATCCCTCCTGGTGACAATACAGCTATACTGGGAGATATCCTACACTGGTATGTATCACTGTCCTTTATATCCCTCCTGGTGACAATACAGCTATACTGGGAGATATCCTACACTGGTATGTATTACTGTCCTTTACATCCCTCCTGGTGACAATACAGCTGTACTGGGAGATATCCTACACTGGTATGTATTACTGTCCTTTACATCCCTCCTGGTGACAATACAGCTATACTGGGAGATATCCTACACTGGTATGTATCACTGTCCTTTACATCCCTCCTGGTGACAATACAGCTACACTGGGAGATATCCTACACTGGTATGTATCACTGTCCTTTACATCCCTCCTGGTGACAATACAGCTATACTGGGAGATATCCTACACTGGTATGCATTACTGTCCTTTACATCCCTCCTGGTGACAATACAGCTGTACTGGGAGATATCATACACTGGTATGTATTACTGTCCTTTACATCCCTCCTGGTGACAATACAGCTACACTGGGAGATATCCTACACTGGTATGTATCACTGTCCTTTACATCCCTCCTGGTGACAATACAGCTACACTGGGAGATATCCTACACTGATATGTATTACTGTCCTTTATATCCCTCCTGATGACAATACAGCTATACTGGGAGATATCCTACACGGGTATGTATTACTGTCCTTTACATCCCTCCTGGTGACAATTCAGCTACACTGGGACATATCCTACACTGGTATGCATCACTGTCCTTTACATCCCTCCTGGTGACAATACAGCTGTACTGGGAGATATCCTACACTGGTATGTATCACTGTCCTTTACATCCCTCCTGGTGATAATACAGCTGTACTGGAAGATATCCTACACTGGTATGTATCACTGTCCTTTACATCCCTCCTGGTGACAATACAGCTACACTGGGAGATATCCTACACTGGTATGTATTACTGTCCTTTACATCCCTCCTGGTGACAATACAGCTACACTGGGAGATATCCTACACTGGTATGTATCACTGTCCTTT
Source organism: Protopterus annectens (assembly GCF_019279795.1). Classification (NCBI taxonomy): domain Eukaryota; kingdom Metazoa; phylum Chordata; order Ceratodontiformes; family Protopteridae; genus Protopterus; species Protopterus annectens. The sequence goes on from NC_056747.1 coordinate 1,367,401,964, forward strand.
ACATCCCTCCTGGTGACAATACAGCTATACTGGGAGATATCCTAAACTGGTATGTATCACTGTCCTTTACATCCCTCCTGGTAACAATACAGCTACACTGGGAGATATCCTACACTGGTATGTATTACTGTCCTTTACATCCCTCCTGGTGACAATACAGTTATACTGGGAGATATTTTACACTGGTGTGTATTACTGTCCTTTACATCCCTCCTGGTGACAATACAGCTATATTGGGAGATATCCTACACTGGTATGTATTATAGGTTCATAGGTTCATAGGTTTATACTAGGCTATCTGCCCTAAGGCATTTATAAGCCTAGCCCAAATTTTTGTGGCTTACGCCACCCCTTATATGGTAAAAATACTGTGCCCATTAGTTTGTTGTGCCTCTGTCCAGCAGTGACACAGAGATGATTCGCGGGATAAACCTACGATCTCCCATCCACAGGTCAAGATTTCTCTTGAACAGAGCCAGCGAGGTGCTCTGCCTCACATGGACCAGGATTTTATTCCACAGCATAGGGAGTCTCTGAGTGATAAATCCATCCCTCCAGCACGTCCTATTTATATCCGTGCTAAGGTTTAAGTTGCTTGCTCTAGTGGTTTTGGTGGATTTGGATTTTTTGAGGTGGAGCATGTCCATTAATTCCGGGTTGGACATGGCCTTGTATGTCAGGCACATGTCACCTCTGAGCAGATGGTATGCAACTGAATAGAGCTGGAGTTTCTTCAATCTGGCAGCATATGACAGATTTTGGAGTCCCTTTATCCTTTTGGTGAGGAACTTTTGGGGTCTCTCCAATTGCTACAGATGTCGGGTGAGATACATCCTGAATGGGGCATTGTACTCGATCATTGGTCTGATAAGTGAAGAGTACAGGGGAACAATGACCTCACTAGATCTGGATGTGAATCCCTTCATGATCAGGTGGGCAATGTAGAAGTTTTTTCTAACCACTTTAGCAACGTGAGTGTCAAAAGAAAGGCCACTGTCAACCTGGGTCCCCAGGTCCCTGATAACCTCTTCTGTGCTTAGTGGATTGCCACCTATATGGTAGCTTGGGGTTACCTTGTTTTTCCCAAAGGGTATGACTATACATTTTTTGGCATTTAACTTCAGGCCATTACTGTCCTTTACATCCCTCCTGGTGACAATACAGCTATACTGGGAGATATCCTACACTGGTGTGTATTACTTATAGGTTCATAGGTTCATACTAGGCTATCTGCCCAAGGGCATTTATAAGCCTAGCCCAGAGTTTTTGTGGCTTTCGCCACCCCTTTAGTTTGAAGAAAACTATGCCCATTATTTTGCTGTGCCTCTGTCAAGCAGAGACACTGAGGTAATCCCTGGGGTATATTTGCGATCTCCCATCCATTGGTCAAGATTTCTCTTGAACACGGCCAGCGAGGTGCTCTGCCTCACATGTACCGGGATTTTCTTCCACAGCATCGGGAGTCTTTGGGTGATGAATCTGTCCCTCCAGCACGTCCTATTAATAACCGTGTCAAGGTTTAAGTCTCCTGCCCTTGTAGTTCTGAGGGATCTAGATTTTTTGAGGTGAAGCATGTTCATCAAATCTGGGTTTGACATGGCCTTGTATGTCAGGCACAGGTCACCTCTGAGCAAGCAGTGTTTACTGAATAGAGCTGAAGTTCTTTCAGTCGGGCAGCATAAGACATATTTTTGAGACCCTTTATTCTTTTGGTGAGGAACTTTTGGGGCCTTTCCAGCTGCTGCAGGTGTCAGGTCAGATACATTCCGAATGGGGCATTGTACTCAATCATTGGTCTGATGAGTGATGAGTACAGGGGGACGATGACCTCCCTTGATCTAGATGTGAATCCCTTCATGATCAGGTGGGCAATGTAGAAGGTCTTCCTAACTACTTTAGCGACGTGAGTGTCAAACGAAAGGTTACTGTCAACCTGAGTCCCCAGATCCCTGATAACTTCTTCTGTGCTCAGTGGATTGCCACCTATATGGTAGCTAGGGGTAACCTTGTTTTTCCCGAAGGGTATGACTATGCATTTCTTGGCGTTTAACTTTAGGCCATGGCTCTGGCACCAGTTATCCGTTTCTGTGAGACCCTTCTGAAGGATATCTGTGTCAGATGTGTTTTCGACTATGGCGCCCAGTTTGCAGTCATCTGCAAACTTTGTCAGCCATAACCTTCCTGTGTTTGCTTGTACTTCAGAAAAGTAGATGTCGAACAAGAGTGGGCCCAGGACTGAGCCCTGTGGGACCCAACTTGTGACAGGCTTTGAGTCTGACATGGCGCCAGCAACTCTGACCCTGTGGGTTCTGTCACTTAGCCAGTTTGCAACCCATCTTGTGATGTATGGGTTTACATTTAAGCTGATGAGTTTTTCAACGATACCTGAGTGGGGTATTGTGTCAAAAGCCTTTGCCAGGTCGAGGTAGGCTGTATGGACTGCCTTTCCCTCATCAATGGCCTTGGTGACTGTTTTGAAAAAGTCGACCAAGTTTAAAAGGCATGATCTGCCTTTGACAAAGCCAAACTGGGTTGGATCCAAAGTCTGTAAGTTCCCTATGTCTTTATTTATGAGTTCCATTATGATCCTCTCCATGGCTTTGCAGATCAGGCTTGTCAAGCTGATGGGACGGTAATTTCCAGGGTCGGTGGAGGCACCGCCTTTGTGAAGTGGGACCACAGTTGCCGTGCGCCACTCCTTGGGTACATATCCTGAGGTGAGGCTAAGATTAAACAGCTGTCCTAACTGCGGGTTTAATTCCTTGTTGAGTTCGTGGAGCACACAGCCGGGGACACCATCTGGTCCCATGGATGCTGTGTTTTTCGCCTTAGAGAGAGCAGTTCTCACCTGGGCGTTAGAGATGTTTGGGGGGCTACAATCCTCTGGTATAGATATCTCTCCTTTTGGGGGGGAGGGGGGGAGAAGTTTGCACTGAGCCTGTCAGTCAGTATATTGGCAATGTCTGTAGGTTCAGTAATTTTCACATCATTTTGAACTAATTCTGAGCATATCTGGGAGTTTCCTCCCAGGTTTCTAACATAGCTAAAGAAGGCCTTATGATTGTCTTTTGAGTCCTTAGCGATTTTTCTCTCAAAATTTGCCTTGGATGATTTTATGAGAGCTCTTAGTTTTTACTTATGATGATCAAAGGTGTCTTACCTTTTAAGGATTTTGCTCTATCTTTTATTAGCTTCCTCCTTTTGTTGTAGAGCTTGTTTATGGCTGGGGACCACCAGACTGGACGCTTGCCTTTGGTACAAAGGGTCTTTGTTTTGTTTGGGATTGCCTGATCCATGCAGTCCTGTAGGTGCTGGTAGAAGGCATTTGTAAGTGATTCAGCGGCTTGAGTAATGTTTACCGCCGGCTCGGGGGCCTTAAAAGAGACCACACTAGTCTTTAGAAGTGCGAAGTCGGCTTTTGAGAAGTTCTTCACTGTGGTCTTTTTTATCTCCGGTGGGGGCGGGATGAGGACCTCCAGTGAGATTAGTTTATGATCTGATCTCACCAGTGGGGAGTATACTTCTGGTGTTGAACATTGTGATCCCATGTTCGTGATGATGAGGTCAAGTATGTTTTCACCTCTTGTGGGGATGGTGACTAGTTGTTCCATGGCATTTGAGTTTATGAACTCCAGGAACCCTTGGGCTAGAGTGTTTGGGCTTGAGTAGTGATCCCAGTCTATATTAGGCTAGTTGAAGTCACCTAGTATGATGGTGTTTGGAGATACATTTATCCCCTCCAGTGTTTTCAGGAAAGCTATGTGAGTTTCCTGAGTTTGAGAGGGTGGCCTGTAACATGCTACAAATTGCAGAGCAGTTTTGCCTATGGATAATTGTACCTGGATGGTCTCCAATGCATTGTGCGTTGCCACCAACCTTGAGGTGTGGGTGTCCTTGATGAATATGGACACCCCCCTCCTTTCTTGGTGTTGTCCGGATTTTGGGGCCGGAACGCATGGTATGAGGTCAAACCTGATAGTGCTGGGGTGCTTTCAGGAGCCTTGAACCAGGTTTCAGTCACAGCACAGACATCGATGTTCTCCATACTGAGAAGGGCCTCGAGTGCGTGCATCTTGAGGTTGAGACTTCTGGCATTGAGCAGCATTACCCTTAGTTTTTTTCCTTTTTTGTGTTCTAGGGTGGTAGGTTTAGAATTTGAGCCTTGCCTAAAAAAGGCACTATGGGGTGGCAAGAGCCTTTGCCAATATCCGGAAGCCCAGGGGTGACAGGTGCAAGCCGTCCCTTGTGAAGCAGCATGGCTTGTCCAGCATGTCATCCCAGGCTGACAGACATTGGATCCCCTTTGAATGACACCAGAGTTTAAGCCAATTATTAAAGCTGATCATCTTATCTCTGTATTGTGGCATCATTCTTGGTGAAGGTAGGATACTGCTCAAGGTCAGGGTCATACCTGCCTGGGCTACATAATCAGAGAGCTCCTCAATGTCTCTTTTCATGTAGTCCAAGGAGGTACGTCTCAGGTCGTTTACACCAGCGTGGACAATGACTGAATCATACTTGTACCTGCTGTTGAGAGACCTGAGTGCTTGCGTTATGTGGCGGATTCTAGCACCCAACAGGCAGCTTACTGTGACCTTCTCCTTACTCAATCTGGTGAGCGGGACGTCAGTGTGTCTGACTATGGAGTCACCAATGACGAGTGTGTCTGGCATTGTGTTTGGCCTTAAGGGCTGTGACTGTTTGGCACACTGACTTTGTGGTCTATGTGTTGCATGTGTTGTGTCCTGAGGTGGTAGTTGTTTGGGTGTCTGCTTTGGTGGCCTCTGCTGTTTTGGTAGATTTTTGATCAGAGCCTCCGAGTATGTCTTTGTGTGTTTATGTGTATGATTTGAAGTTGTGATAGTACTATGTGAGACTGGGTGTGTGGTGTGTGTGGTAGCCTTCTCCTCCTGTCTGGTCTTGCCAGTCTTATGTTGAGAGAGCTCAGCCTCCAGTTTGGCTGTATAGTTGCATCTCTCGCATGTATTTGTGTTTTGTGGGAGAAGGAGAGGGTTGTCTGTGTACATGAGGCAATTGTAACATTGCCTCAATATTCCCAGGTTCACCAGCTGAACAGGAGAGGACACTAGCAACTGATCCCTCGACATGCTAGAAGGGATAGACAAACAAAACTTAAAAAAAGACTCCAGGGGATGTGGGTGATCGAGAAAGGGGTTTTAGGCTGGTGGGGTACTATCTATAGTAAAAGTGCTATATCAAGATGAAAAGTACTGTAGGAGCAAGTGCTAGGCTGTACAGATAGAGAATAGTCTACTTGGGAATCAAGTAGAGATTAACTTTTTAGTTATAGGATACGCTGGTTAGATCAGTAGTACAGTTCAAGGAAGGCTGTTTTAAGGGAAAATTTGAAGAATGGACTTTAGGTAGCCCGAATAGTTTAAACTTGATTAACCGCCGCTGCTCTTGTGTGCTCCTGTGGCAACTCCGCTCTAAATCGCGCTAAAGCGTGCTAACGCGCGCTTTATAGCAGGGGGTTGGAAAAAACAGGAAATTACCCAAAATGGCCAATGAATTACTAGTTGCTGTCTCTAACCACTCCTCTGAGGACAAACAGACAGCTCAGTACTCCCCACTCTCACTGGTAAGTAAAGAAAATTCCCTCTGGCCACACAAGAAAATGGAGGAACACAGGAACCAAATACAAAGCCCAGGGATCAGCAAATCTGGTCTCTGGAACAACTAGCAAGGAAAGTTAGGAAAGCAGAAGTATTTTTTTTAGTTTTTTTTTGAACAAACAACAGAAACTATAGTAAATGCTTTGTTTTTCAACTAAATTGCTATCAAAGGCTAGTACCCTTGAGTGTATTAGCCTGTTTGTTAACTTTTAAGCAAAACTTTAGCCAAGAAGTGCAATCAACAGTTTAAGCACAGAAAAACAGGTAATATAACAGCAATACAAGCACAAACAGTAGTCGAAAAGCACAATAAATCGAAAACAGCAATAGAAAATGCTAAAAAATACTTATAATCAAGAAAGTCACTTTTTCTGCTCTCTGCTGCATTAGGAACTCTGCAGGGGACCACGAGGAGCTATGCCAAGTTGTCTAATGCCAGAAAAGCCCGCCAAAGCGCGCTTTATAGCAGGGGGCTGGAAAAAACAGGAAATGACCCAAAATGGCCAATGAATTACTAGTTGCTGTCTCTAACCACTCCTCTGAGTACAAACAGGCAGCTCAGTACTCCCCATTCTCACTGGTGAGTAAAGAAACTTCCCTCTGGCCACACAAGAAAATGGAGGAACACAGGAACCAAGTACAAAGCCCAGGGATCAGCAAATCTGGTCTCTGGGACAACTAGCTAGGAAAGTTTAGGAAAGCAGAAGTATTTTTTTGTTTTTTTTAGTTTTTTTGAACAAACAACAGAAAATACAGTAAATGCTTTGTTATTCGACTAAATTGCTATCAAAGGCTAGTACACTTGAGTGTATTAGCCTGTTTGTTAACTTTTAAGCAAAACTTTAGCCAAGAAGTGCAATCAACAATTTAAGCACAGAAAAACAGGAAAAACAGGTAATATAACAGCAAAATAAGCACAAACAGTGGTCGAAAAGCACAATTAATCGAAAACAGCAATAAAAAATGCTAAAAAATACTTATAATCAAGAAAGTCGCTTTTTCTGCTCTCTGCTGCCTTAGGAACTCTGCAGGGGACCATGAGGAGCTATGCCAAGTTCTCTAATGCCAGAAAAGTCCGTCAAAGCGCGCTTTATAGCAGGGGGCTGGAAAAAACACGAAATGACCCAAAATGGCCAATGAATTACTAGTTGCTGTCTCTAACCACTCCTCTGAGGACAAACAGGCAGCTCAGTACTCCCCACTCTCACTGGTGAGTAAAGAAACTTCCCTCTGGCCACACAAGAAAATGGAGGAACACAGGAACCAAATACAAAGCCCAGGGATCAGCAAATCTGGTCTCTGGGACAACTAGCTAGGAAAGTTTAGGAAAGCAGAAGTATTTTTTTGGTTTTTTTAGTTTTTTTTGAACAAACAACAGAAAATACAGTAAATGCTTTGTTATTCGACTAAATTGCTATCAAAGGCTAGTACACTTGAGTGTATTAGCCTGTTTGTTAACTTTTAAGCAAAACTTTAGCCAAGAAGTGCAATCAAAAATTTAAGCACAGAAAAACAGGAAAAACAGGTAATATAACAGCAAAATAAGCACAAACAGTGGTCGAAAAGCACAATTAATCGAAAACAGCAATAAAAAATGCTAAAAAATACTTATAATCAAGAAAGTCGCTTTTTCTGCTCTCTGCTGCCTTAGGAACTCTGCAGGGGACCATGAGGAGCTATGCCAAGTTCTCTAATGCCAGAAAAGTCCGTCAAAGCGCGCTTTATAGCAGAGGGCTGGAAAAAACAGGAAATGACCCAAAATGGCCAATGAATTACTAGTTCCTGTCTCTAACCACTCCTCTGAAGACAAACAGGTAGCTCAGTACTCCCCACTCTCACTGGTGAGTAAAGAAACTTCCCTCTGGCCACACAAGAAAATGGAGGAACACAGGAACTAAATAAAGCCGAGGGAACAGCCAATCTAGTCTATGGAACAACTAGCTAGGAAAGTTTAGGAAAGCAGAAGTATTTTTGGTTTTTTTTTTTTTTTGAACAAACAACAGAAAATACAGTAAATGCTTTGTTCGACTAAATTGCTATCAAAGGCTAGTACACTTGACTCTATTAGCCTGTTTGTTAACTTCAAGCAAACCTTTAGACAAGAAGTGCAATCAAAAATTTAAAACAGGAAAAACAGGTAATATAACAGCAAAATAAGCACAAACAGTGGAAAAGCACAATTAATCGAAAACAGCAATAAAAAAAATAAAAATAATAATCAAGAGTCTTTTTCTGCTCTCTGCTGCCTTAGGAACCTGCAGGGGACCATGAGGATGCCAAGTTCTCTATGCCAGAAAAAGTCCGTCAAGCGCTTTGGCAAAAGGCTGAAAAAAACCAAAAAATGACCCATGGCCAATGAATTACTAGTTGCTGCTGTCTCTAACTCCTCCTCTGAGGACAAAGGCAGCAGCAGACTTCCCACTCTCACTGGTGAGTAAAGAAACTTCCCTCTGGCCACACAAGAAAATGGAGGAACACAGGAACCAAATACAAAGCCCAGGGATCAGCAAATCTGGTCTCTGGGAGAACTAGCTAGGAAAGTTTAGGAAAGCAGAAGTATTTTTTGTTTTTTTTTAGTTTTTTTTGAACAAACAACAGAAAATACAGTAAATGCTTTGTTATTCGACTAAATTGCTATCAAAGGCTAGTACACTTGAGTTTATTAGCCTGTTTGTTAACTTTTAAGCAAAACTTTAGCCAAGAAGTGCAATCAACAATTTAAGCACAGAAAAAAAACAGGTAATATAACAGCAAAATAAGCACAAACAGTGGTCGAAAAGCACAATTAATCGAAAACAGCAATAAAAAATGCTAAAAAATACTTATAATCAAGAAAGTCGCTTTTTCTGCTCTCTGCTGCCTTAGGAACTCTGCAGGGGACCATGAGGAGCTATGCCAAGTTCTCTAATGCCAGAAAAGTCCGTCAAAGCGCGCTTTATAGCAGGGGGCTGGAAAAAACACGAAATGACCCAAAATGGCCAATGAATTACTAGTTGCTGTCTCTAACCACTCCTCTGAGGACAAACAGGCAGCTCAGTACTCCCCACTCTCACTGGTGAGTAAAGAAACTTCCCTCTGGCCACACAAGAAAATGGAGGAACACAGGAACCAAATACAAAGCCCAGGGATCAGCAAATCTGGTCTCTGGGACAACTAGCTAGGAAAGTTTAGGAAAGCAGAAGTATTTTTTTGGTTTTTTAGTTTTTTTTGAACAAACAACAGAAAATACAGTAAATGCTTTGTTATTCGACTAAATTGCTATCAAAGGCTAGTACACTTGAGTGTATTAGCCTGTTTGTTAACTTTTAAGCAAAACTTTAGCCAAGAAGTGCAATCAACAATTTAAGCACAGAAAAACAGGAAAAACAGGTAATATAACAGCAAAATAAGCACAAACAGTGGTCGAAAAGCACAATTAATCGAAAACAGCAATAAAAATGCTAAAAAATACTTATAATCAAGAAAGTCGCTTTTTCTGCTCTCTGCTGCCTTAGGAACTCTGCAGGGGACCACGAGGAGCTATGCCAAGTTCTCTAATGCCAGAAAAGTCCGCCAAAGCATGCTTTATAGCAGGGGGCTGGAAAAATCAGGAAATGACCCAAAATGGCCAATGAATTACTAGTTGCTGTCTCTAACCACTCCTCTGAGGACAAACAGGCAGCTCAGTACTCCCCACTCTCACTGGTGAGTAAAGAAACTTCCCTCTGGCCACACAAGAAAATGGAGGAACACAGGAACCAAATACAAAGCCCAGGGATCAGCAAATCTGGTCTCTGGGACAACTAGCTAGGAAAGTTTAGGAAAGCAGAAGTATTTTTTGTTTTTTAGTTTTTATTGAACAAACAACAGAAAATACAGTAAATGCTTTGTTATTCGACTAAATTGCTATCAAAGGCTAGTACACTTGAGTGTATTAGCCTGTTTGTTAACTTTTAAGCAAAACTTTAGCCAAGAAGTGCAATCAACAATTTAAGCACAGAAAAACAGGAAAAACAGGTAATATAACAGCAAAATAAGCACAAACAGTGGTTGAAAAGCACAATTAATCGAAAACAGCAATAAAAAATGCTAAAAAATACTTATAATCAAGAAAGTCACTTTTTCTGCTCTCTGCTGCCTTAGGAACTCTGCAGGGGACCACGAGGAGCTATGCCAAGTTCTCTAATGCCAGAAAAGCCGCCAAAGCATGCTTTATAGCAGGGGCTGGAAAAAACAGGAAATGACCCAAAATGGCCAATGAATTACTAGTTGCTGTCTCTAACCACTCCTCTGAGGACAAACAGGCAGCTCAGTACTCCCCACTCTCACTGGTGAGTAAAGAAACTTCCCTCTGGCCACACAAGAAAATGGAGGAACACAGGAACTAAATACAAAGCCCAGGGATCAGCAAATCTGGTCTCTGGGACAACTAGCTAGGAAAGTTTAGGAAAGCAGAAGTATTTTTTTGTTTTTTTTAGTTTTTTTTTGAACAAACAACAGAAAATACAGTAAATGCTTTGTTATTCGACTAAATTGCTATCAAAGGCTAGTACACTTGAGTGTATTAGCCTGTTTGTTAACTTTTAAGCAAAACTTTAGCCAAGAAGTGCAACCAACAATTTAAGCACAGAAAAACAGGTAATATAACAGCAAAATAAGCACAAACAGTGGTCGAAAAGCACAATTAATCGAAAACAGCAATAAAAAATGCTAAAAAATACTTATAATCAAGAAAGTCGCTTTTTCTGCTCTCTGCTGCCTTAGGAACTCTGCAGGGGACCACGAGGAGCTATGCCAAGTTCTCTGTCCTTTACATCAGTCCTGGTGACAATACAGCTACACTGGGAGATATCCTACACTGGTATGTATCACTGTCCTTTACATCCCTCCTGGTGACAATACAGCTACACTGGGAGATATCCTACACTGGTATGTATCACTGTCTTTTACATCATTCCTGGTGACAGTACAGCTACACTGGGAGATATCCTACACTGGTATGTATTACTGTCCTTTACATCCCTCCTGGTGACAATACAGCTATACTGGGAGATATCCTACACTGGTATGTATCACTGTCCTTTACATCCCTCCTGGTGACAGTACACCTACACTGGGAGATATCCTACACTGGTATGTATCACTGTCCTTTACATCCCTCTGGGTGACAATACAGCTACACTGGGAGATATCCTACACTGGTATGTATCACTGTCCTTTATACCCCTCCTGGTAACAATACAGCTACACTGGGAGATATCCTGCACTGGTATGTATTACTGTCCTTTACATTTCTCCTGGTGACAATACAGCTATACTGGGAGATATCCTACACTGGTATGTATTACTGTCCTTTACATCCCTCCTGGTGACAATACAGCTATACTGGGAGATATCCTACACTGGTATGTATCACTGTCCTTTACATCCCTCCTGGTGACAATACAGCTACACTGGGAGATATCCTACACTGGTATGTATTACTGTCCTTAACATCCCTCCTGGTGACAATACAGCTATACTGGGAGATATCCTACACTGGTATGTATTACTGTCCTTTACATCCCTCCTGGTGACAATACAGCTACACTGGGAGATATCCAACACTGGTATGTATCACTGTCCTTTACATCCCTCCTGGTGACAATACAGCTACACTGGGAGATATCCTACACTGGTATGTATTACTGTCCTTTACATCCCTCCTGGTGACAATACAGCTACACTGGGAGATATCCTACACTGGTATGTATTACTGTCCATTACATCCCTCCTGGTGACAATACAGCTATACTGGGAGATATCCTACACTGGTATGTATTACTGTCCTTTACATCCCTCCTGGTGACAATACAGCTATACTGGGAGATATCCTACACTGGTATGTATCACTGTCCTTTACATCCCTCCTGCTGACAATACAGCTATACTGGGAGATATCCTACACTGGTATGTATCACTGTCCTTTACATCCCTCCTGGTGACAATACAGCTACACTGGGAGATATCCTACACTCGTATGTATCACTGTCCTTTACATCCCTACTGGTGACAATACAGCTATACTGGGAGATATCCTACACTGGTATGGATCACTGTCCTTTACATCCCTCCTGGTGACAATACAGCTATACTGGGAGATATCCTACACTGGTATGTATTATTGTCCTTTACATCCCTCCTGGTGACAATACAGCTATACTGGGAGATATCCTACACTGGTATGTATCACTGTCCTTTACATCCCTCCTGGTGACATACAGCTACACTGGGAGATATCCTACACTGGTATGTATCACTGTCGTTTACATCCCTCCTGGTGACAATACAGCTGTACTGTGAGATATCCTACACTGGTATGTATTACTGTCCTTTATATCCCTTCTGATGACAATACAGCTATACTGGGAGATATCCTACACTGGTATGTATCACTGTCCTTTACATCCCTCCTGGTGACAATACAGCTACACTGGGAGATATCCTACACTGGTATGTATCACTGTCGTTTACATCCCTCCTGGTGACAATACAGCTACACTGGGAGATATCCTACACTGGTATGTATCACTGTCCTTTACATCCCTCCTGATGACAATACAGCTACACTGGGAGATATCCTACACTGGTATGTATTACTGTCCTTTACATCCCTCCTGGTGACAATACAGCTACACTGGGAGATATCTTACACTGGTATGTATTACTGTCCTTTATATCCCTCCTGGTGACAATACAGCTATACTGGGAGATATCCTACACTGGTCTGTATCACTGTCCTTTACATCCCTCCTGGTGACAATACAGCTATACTGGGAGATATCCTACACTGGTATGTATTACTGTCCTTTACATCCCTCCTGGTGACAATACAGCTACACTGGGAGATATCCTACACTGGTATGTATCACTGTCCTTTACATCCCTCCTGGTGACAATACAGCTACACTGGGAGATATCCTACACTGATATGTATTACTGTCCTTTACATCCCTCCTGGTGACAATACAGCTACACTGGGAGATATAGGTTCATAGGTTTATACTAGGCTATCTGCCCTAAGGCATTTATAAGCCTAGCCCAAAGTTGTGTGGCTTACGCCACCCCTTATATGAAAAAATACTGTACCCATTAGTTTGTTGTGCCTCTGTCCAGCAGTGACACAGAGATGATTCCCAGGGTAAACCTACGATCTCCCATCCACAGGTCAAGATTTCTCTTGAACAGAGCCAGCGAGGTGCTCTGCCTCACATGGACCGGGATTTTATTCCACAGCATAGGGAGTCTCTGAGTGATAAATCTATCCCTCCAGCACATCCAATTTATATCCGTGCTAAGGTTTAAGTCGCTTGCTCTAGTGGTTTTGGTGGATTTGGATTTTATGAGGTGGAGCATGTCCATTAATTCCGGGTTGGTCATGGCCTTGTATGTCAGGCACATGTCACCTCTGAGCAGACGGTATGCGACTGAATAGAGCTGGAGTTTCTTCAATCTGGCAGCATATGACAGATTTTGGAGTCCCTTTATCCTTTTGGTGAGGAACTTTTGGGGTCTCTCCAATTGCTGCAGATGTCGGGTGAGATACATCCCGAATGGGGCATTGTACTCGATCATTGGTCTGATAAGTGAAGAGTACAGGGGAACAATGACCTCACTAGATCTGGATGTGAATCCCTTCATGATCAGGTGGGCAATGTAGAAGGTCTTTTTAACCACTTTAGCAACGTGAGTGTCAAAAGAAAGGCCACTGTCAACCTGGGTCCCCAGGTCCCTGATAACCTCTTCTGTGCTTAGTGGATTGCCACCTATATGGTAGCTTGGGGTTACCTTGTTTTTCCCGAAGGGTATGACTATACATTTTTTGGCATTTAACTTCAGGCCATGGTTCTGGCACCAGCTATCTGCTTCCGTGAGTCCTTTCTGAAGGATATCCGTGTCCGATGCACTTTCCATTATGCCGCCCAGTTTGCAGTCGTCTGCAAACTTTGTCAGCCAAAGTCCTCCCATGTTGGTCTGTACTTCTGAGAAGTAGATGCTGAACAATAGGGGGCCAAGGACTGAGCCCTGTGGGACACCACTTGTGACTGGCTTGGAGTCTGACATAGCGCCAGCAACTCTATCCCTGTGGGTTCTGTCCTTAAGCCAGTTTGCAACCCATCTTGTGACATATGGGTTTACATTTAAGCTGGTAAGTTTTTCTACAATACCGAGTGGGGTATTGTGTCGAAAGCCTTTGCAAGGTCAAGGTAGGCTGTATGGACTGCCTTTCCCTCATCAATGGCCTTGGTGACTGTTTCGAAGAAGTCGACCAAGTTCAAAAGGCATGATCTGCCCTTGACGAAGCCAAACTGGGTCAAGTCCAATGTCTGCAAGTCCCCTATATCTTTGTTTATGAGCTCCATTATGATCCTCTCCATAGCTTTGCAGACTAGACTTGTTAAGCTTATGGGGCGGTAATTACCAGGATCCGTAGAGGCACCGCCTTTGTGGAGTGGGACCACAGTTGCTCTATGCCACTCCTTGGGCACGTATCCTGTGGTAAGGCTGAGATTAAACAGCTGCCTTATGTGTGGGTTTAATTCCTCATTTAGCTCGTGTAGCACACAGCCGGGGACACCATCCGGTCCCATTGATGCTGTGTTTTTAGCTTTAGAGAGAGCAGCTTTCACCTGCGCATTTGAGATGTCTGGGAGGCTACACTCCGCTGGGATAGTTCTCTCTCCTTTAGGGGGGGAGAGGGGGGGTGAAGTTTGCACTGAACCTGTCTGCCAGTATGTTGGCAATGTCTGTGGGTTCAGCGATTTTTGTATCATTTTGGACTAATTCTGAGCATATCTGGGAGTTTCCACCCAGGTTCCTAACATAGCTGAAAAAGGCCTTATGATTGTCCTTTGAATCCATGGCAATTTTTCTCTCAAAATTGGCCTTAGTTGATTTTATGAGTGCTCGTAGTTTTTTTACTAATAATGATCAGGGGTGACTTCCCTTTTATGGATTTTGTTCTATCATGTAATAGCTTTCGCCTCTTATTGTAAAGTTTGTTAATGGCTGGGGTCCACCAGACTGGACGTTTGCCCTTTGTGGAAAGAGTCTTGGTTTTATTTGGGATTGCCTGATCCATGCAGTCCTGGAGGGGTTAATAGAAGGCATTTGTAAGGGCTTCCGCAGCTTGGGTTGTGGTTTCCACTGGCTCAGGGGCCTTGAAGGATACCACACCAGTCTTGAGTAGTGTGAAGTTTGCTTCAGAGAAGTTCTTCACTGTGGTCTTTTTTGTTTGGGGTGGGGGCGGGATGTGGATTTCCAGTGAGATTAGTTTATGATCAGATCTCACCAATGAGGGATATACTTCCGGTGTGGAGCATTTTGTCCCCATGTTTGTGATAATGAGATCTAGTATATTTTCTCCACTCATGGGAACAGTGACTAGCTGTTCCAAGGCATTTGAATTTATGAACTCCAGGAACCGTTGGGCTAGAAAGTTAGGGCTTGAGTAATGTTCCCAGTCTATATTCGGGTAGTTGAAGTCACCCAATATGATGGTGTTTGGAGATACATTTATTCCCTCCAGTGTCTTCAGGAAGGCTGTGTGGGGTTCCTAAGTTTGAGAGGGTGGCCTGTAGCATGCTACAATTTGTAGAGCAGTTTTGCCTATGGTTAGTTGCACCTGGATGGTTTCCGAGCTTATGCGTTTCCACCAACCTGGAGGTGTGGGTATCCTTTATGAATATGGATACACCCCCTCCTTTTGTGGTGTGGTCCGGGTTTTGGGGCCAGAACGCATGATATGAGGTAAAACCTAATAGTGCCGGGGTGCTCTCAGGAGCCTTGAACCAGGTTTCAGTTACAGCACAGATATCGATGTTCTCCATACTGAGAAGGGCCTCGAGTACGTGCATTTTGAGATTTAGACTTCTGGCATTGAGCAGCATTACCCTCGGTTTCTTCCCATTTTTGTTTTCTAGGGTGGTAGGTTTAGAATTTGAGCCTTGCCTAAAAAGGCACTATGGGGGTGGCAAGAGCCTTAGCCAATATCCAGAATTCCAGGGGTGACAGGTGCAAGCCGGCCCTTGCGAAGCAGCGTGGCTTGTCAAGCATGTCATCCCAGGCAGACACACTGGATCCCCTTTGAATGACACCAGACATTAAGCCAATTGTTAAAGCTGATCATCTTGTCTCTATATTGTGGCATCATTCTTGGTGAAGGAAGGATACTGCTCAGGGTCAGGGTCATACCTGCCTGGGCTACATAATCAGAGAGCTCCTCTATGTCTCTTTTCATGTAGTCCAGAGAGGTACGTCTCAGGTCGTTCACACCAGCATGGACAATGACTGTGTCATATTTGTACTTGCCGTGGAGTGACCCGAGTGCTTGTGTTATGTGTTGGATTCTAGCGCCTGATAGGCAGCTTACTGTGACCCTCTCCTTGTTCAGCCTGGTGAGTGGGACGTCAGTGTGTCTGACTATGGAGTCACCTATGACAAGTATGTTTGGTGTTGTATTTGGCCTTAAGGGCTGTGATTGCTTTGCACACTGATTTTGTGGTTTATGTGTTGCTTGTGGGGTGTCTTGAGGTAGCAGTTGTTTGGGTGTCTGCTTTGGAGGCCTCTGCTGTTTAGGTAAATTTTTACTCAGAGCCTCCGAGTATGTCTTTGTGTGTTTATGTGTTTGATTCAGAATATCCTACACTGGTATGTATCACTGTCCTTTACATCCCTCCTGGTGACAATACAACTATACTGGGAGATATCCTACACTGGTATGTATTACTGTCCTTTACATCCTTCCTGGTGACAATACAGCTACACTGGGAGATATCCTACACTGGTATGTATTACTGTCCTTTACATCCCTCCTGGTGACAATACAGCTGTACTGGAAGATATCCTACACTGGTATGTATCACTGTCCGTTACATCCCTCCTGGTGACAATACAGCTACACTGGGAGATATCCTACACTGGTATGTATCGCTGTCCTTTACATCCCTCCTGGTGATAATACAGTTATACTGGGAGATATCCTACACTGGTATGTATCACTGTCCTTTACATCCGTCCTGGTGACAATACAGCTACACTGGGAGATATCTTACACTGGTATGTATCACTGTCCTTTACTTCCCTCCTGGTGACGATACAGCTATACCGGTAGATATCCTACACTGGTATGTATTACTGTCCTTTACATCCCTCTTGGTGACAATACAGCTACACTGGGAGATATCCTACACTGGTATGTATTACTGTCCTTTACATCCCTCCTGGTAACAATACAGCTATACTGGGAGATATCCTACACTGGTATGTATTACTGTCCTTTACATCCCTCCTGGTGACAATACAGCTGTACTGGAAGATATCCTACACTGGTATGTATCAGTCTCCTTTATATCCCTCCTGCTGAAAATACAGCTACACTGGGAGATATCCTACACTGGTATGTATTACTGTCCTTTACATCCCACCTGGTGACAATACAGCTACACTGGGAGATATCCTACACTGGTATGCATCACTGTCCTTTACATCCCTCCTGGTGACAATACAGTTGTACTGGGAGGTATCCTACACTGGTATGTATCACTGTCCTTTACATCCCTCCTGGTGATAATACAGCTGTACCGGAAGATATCCTACACTGGTATGTATCACTGTCCTTTACATCCCTCCTGGTGACAATACAGCTACACTGGGAGATATCCTACACTGGTATGTATCACTGTCCTTTACATCCCTCCTGGTGACAATACAGCTACATTGGGAGATATCCTACACTGGTATGTATTACTGTCCTTTACATCCCTCCTGGTGACAATACAGCTACACTGGGAGATATCATACACTGGTATGTATCACTGTCCTTTACATCCCTCCTGGTGACAATACAGCTACACTGGGAGATATCCTACACTGGTATATATCACTGCCCTTTACATCCCTCCTGGTAACAATACAGCTACACTGGGAGATATCCTACACTGGTATGTATTACTGTCCTTTACATCCCTCCTGGTGACAATACAGCTATACTGGGAGATATCCTACACTGGTATGTATCACTGTCCTTTACATCCCTCCTGGTGACAGTGCACCTACACTGGGAGATATCCTACACTGGTATGTATCACTGTCCTTTACATCCTTCCTGGTGACAATACAGCTACACTGGGAGATATCCTACACTGGTATGTATCACTGTCCTTTATACCCCTCCTGGTGACAATACAGCTACACTGGGAGATATCCTACACTGGCATGTATTACTGTCCTTTACATCCCTCCTGGTGACAATACAGCTATACTGGGAGATATCCTACACTGGTATGTATTACTGTCCTTTACATCCCTCCTGGTGACAATACAGCTATACTGGGAGATATCCTACACTGGTATGTATCACTGTCCTTTACATCCCTCCTTGTGACAATACAGCTACACTGGGAGATATCTTACACTGGTATGTATTACTGTCCTTTACATCCCTCCTGGTGACAATACAGCTGTACTGGGAGATATCCAACACTGGTATGTATTACTGTCCTTTACATCCCTCCTGGTGACAATACAGCTACACTGGGAGATATCCTACACTGGTATGTATCACTGTCCTTTACATCCCTCCTGGTGACAATACAGTTGTACTGGGAGATATCCTACACTGGTATGTATTACTGTCCTTTACATCCCTCCTGTTGACAATACAGCGACACTGGGAGATATCCTACACTGGTATGTATCACTGTCCTTTACATCCCTCCTGGTGACAATACAGCTACATTGGGAGATATCCTACACTGGTATGTATCACTGTCTTTTACATCCCTCCTGGTGACAATACAGCCACACTGGGAGATATCCTACACTGGTATGTATTACTGTCCTTTACATCCCTCCTGGTGACAATACAGCTATACTGGGAGATATCCTACACTGTTTAGTATCACTGTCCTTTACATCCCTCCTGGTGACAGTGCACCTACACTAGGAGATATCCTACACTGGTATGTATCACTGTCCTTTACATCCCTCCTGGTGACAATACAGCTGCACTGGGAGATATCCTACACTGGTATATATCACTGTCCTTTATACCCCTCCTGGTGACAATACAGCTACACTGGGAGATATCCTACACTGGCATGTATTACTGTTCTTTACATCCCTCCTGGTGACAATACAGCTATACTGG